>NC_143217.1:6530175-6686570 GCF_030267445.1 Bombyx mandarina
TATACTCGTAGTACTATATACAATGCTCTTAAATAAATGAAGTTTCGTTTTAATTCGCAATTTCATCAGCTTCCTTTGATTATTAATCGTAATTATTGCAGATTTAGAACTGTATTATACGACTATTTATAATACGACTATTTATGCCGCAAATCAGTAATAGGTCCCTGTTTGAAGAGTGGGCCCATCGTTATATCTATACAATTGAAACCTGATTGAAACTTAACTCTCGCATCTCAAGGTGGGGTATCGGGGTGGCATTCCCTTAATTATACCTCTGGACAGTGGACTTCTTAAAATACATTTTACACAATTCTATAAGCGTAATTTTTATTTAATTATGTGACAACCCGATATTGTTTTCAAATTAAATGTCAACTTTATACCGCTGACTATCATAAAACATTCGATTGTATTTCACATACATCGTCACAGAGTAAGTCAGCGAATTAGAAAATTAATTCAATAAAAACTGCTACGAACTATGTATTCACACTATTAACATTATTAACCTTGAGAATAGAGACCGATTGAGAACAACAGGTTCATGAATAGTTTTTGTGTTAAGTTTCAGAAGCTTCAAGAATTACTATCAAAATTTGTTTGTTCATTTTTAATTCCGTTGTTGTTTTTGTTGTTCTATTATTTTATTGCAAATTTCATTTTCGGTACATAGATAAAATTTTCATGTACTATATACGATTCACGTGCAGTTAATTAGTTCGAGGCGCTGTTCTGGCCGCACCGTGACTGGTAGACTAGCCCAGGGGGCTCGGTCTGAGAGAATTTGCTAACATCTGCCCTAGCAAGAGTAGTGCGTCGCTGAATTTACCATCGGATCGAAATCGTGACCTTCTAAGAAGATTCGGCGACACTCAGTGGGTTTTGTCTCATGGATTCGTCACCGGAGCCAATACAATACCGCCAGCCACTTGAAATAAACATTCAAACTCACTGGCTAATGCATCCAGTCAACACTCATAATTTCACCTTGATTTCAATGTCCATATTTCAGTTAATTGTTTCAATGTTTGCCACACTGACTGTGCATTTATCTACATCTAAGACCCCCTAATAACGTATTAGTATTATGTTTTTATGCACTGCATACCTAATTAGTATTCTTCGTGTCTATTACTCTAATAATTAATTGCGCGAATAAGGCTTAGGATCGATCCTGACTTGAAATTGAAACGGTGTTTGGATCAACAACTGCGTCACCGTGAGTCACGGCTATGAGTACGTTCGTTGAATTCCCATTGTCGCTCACACACGGTCACTTGTGGAGTCGATTCGTTTCAGTAATTGCTTTAAATCCGATTTTTATAACCTCAATGTTTTCGTTCATACAAAAAAAAAGTGATCAAACACTCCACAATCAACATTCCCAAGCTGTTTTTGAGTTGCGGAAAGATATACGTGACTAGAACACATACAGGTTTTTTTCCAATAGCTATTCGCTAGTAGCCTAAGAGGCTATTCCAGCTACACTTGGACTGGTAGGTGATCTCACGGGCTCAACCTGAGAGAATTTGCTAACCCTATCCCTAGCAATAGTGCTTCGTAGAATATACCACCGGATCGGAATAACGACCCACTGAGAAGAATCGGCGAGACACATACAGGGATACAGGCTCTGTTCCCAACATGCTTTAAAAAGATATCCTTAAATTCGAACTCGGAGACGTATCTTCATTAGTCACGATCACTAACCATTACCTATGTATATCAACGAGGTAGAATAAAATGTCTACTTTTCAATTAGTCTAATTTCCTAAATACAACCATTAAAGGTTTTTCATGATAAAACAATCTCATTTCTTTCAAGCAAGCTACAACACCGTATAAATACAGATCTAAGTGGGCATGAGACACGACGCTTAGTCAATACACGTGCACGTGAGTCAGTTCATACTCCCAGACCGTACGCCCACAACTGATGTAGGCACTTCATACGATAAAAATCAACTCATATTACATCGTTATTGAAGCATTTTACACATATTATTAGGATTTAATAGCACAGTCAGGTTGTTTACGTAATACATAGGTACCTGCGAAACATTGTTGTTTGTTGTAAGCAAACTAATATTCCACCTAACATCTATCACATCACTGTTATTCAATGCGTTTGATAATCGATACCATTTTTTCGTAAGAATTAGTATTGATATAATATTCTGGGTTCCCTTAATTTGACTAAGGTCGTTTTTTGGAAATCTAAGTCAAATCCTAGATAATTGCTAATTAATATACTCGATATTCAAACAGTAGGTATTCCTTAATCCTCGATGTTCTGAACGATTGTTTTATTAAACTATTTTTGTGGGCGATCCTTTTGTGGTAGAATCATCAAAAGCAATAACGCTATAGTGTCTGTATCATTCTGGTGATTCCAGAATTCTACACAACTTTCCTAAATACCTATATTCTTATAAAATGGGTTCTCGGTAGGCAACGGCTTAGCTCTGCCCCTGGCATTGCTGAAGTCCATGGGCGATGATAACCACTCGGGTGGGCCGTACGCTCGTCTGCCTACAAGGGCAATAAAAAAAAGAATCATAATGCAAATACGAAATTCCGAGCGAATTAAATAAGAAGTACATAATTTAAAATTAACATTCCTTTTCGAATGTTCATGGGTCAATGAATTGCTCGAATTATGTACATGTTTTAATCTTATCAAATGACTAAGCAATTTGCGAAGTAGGTCGCTTAAATAAATAAAAAAAATTGCTTGAGATAGTGGATTATGTTGAAACCGAAAAATATAAGATGATGATGTTAAATTCCTGAATATTACTCACAAAGTTTTCAGTTGGTTATAAAATTTTGTTATTTCTGTTTGCTTAGCTTTTAGTGTGAAAACCAAAATTTTCAAAGATCTCTAATTTTTATGGCAACTACTTTATATGTAAATACAAAACATTAGGACATAAACATCATAGGTTAAATTATTTACTCTTTATCAAGGGAGTATGTTTGTAATAGAATAAACGCAAACCTCCTAAAGCATTTCCTCTCCGAACGCCATCAACACTTCCATGCCAAAACCAGTACCAACAAATTGTTATAGAAATATGAAGCTTTCTGCAGCGAAGTATCCCTGCATTGACAACTAGAATTACTGTTATTTTAGTGCAATTTACTGATGATACTCGTATAAATTAAGGTAAGGCCATAATCACGCTAGAATATCTATGGGTTCTTGTAGCTGCAGCAATTGCTTTTTTACTGCCCTGCCTATTTCGGCCGTGAAGCAGTAATGCGTTTCGGTTTGAAGGGTGGGGCAGCCGTTGTAACTATTCTGAAACCCTTAGAACTTATATCTTAAGGTGGGTGGCGTATTTACGTTGTAGATGTCTATAGGCTCCGGTAACCACTTAACACCAGGTGGGCTGTGAGCTCGTCTACACATCTAAACAATAAAAAAAAATTCTTCATTTTTAAATTATTAATAGAATTTTAGATGCAAATTAGTAATGACAAACTTTTATGATGGCGTATTATTAGTTAATAGATCAAAAACACGTGCTGGCCATAAGGTATAGTGAAGCTACTTAAGATTTGGACAAAGTTCAGCGGAAATAGATCCACTTGACAGAGATGCACACGTGGTGCGATATTGCTATTGGGATTCAGAACTATTCTTTTTCTTTTTCATAGACTTTTTTCGACAACGCTCTAGGGTTTTTTCAATAGGATACGTGAATTTGTGCAAAACAAAAAAAGGAAATAAACCCAATTTGACTCACATTACGTAACCGAAAAGCTGTAAATTTTTAGAGTCGTAACTCTAATCAAAGGGTCTCACTGTTATTCTCAACGACAACTGAATGATTTAAAGACCACCATGACGCTCGTTTCCGATAAGTCCCAGTCTGCATTCAAGTTATCAACAATGGTAACCAAACACTAAGGCATAAATTGATACGACACACGTCCATAACTCGAGATGATCGCGTATGTCGAAATGTCTAGTCATATTTCTGAGAACCGGTCTCTGAACGAAAACCGTAGGTTCATTTGTCCGTGGAGCATATTACAAATTACAATAGTCATTTTGTGTTGAGGCCTGTACCTCTCGCATACCTGGCGTACGACGTGAAGGCGCGACAACGGCACCGTACGCCACCATTATTACAAACGAGTTATTATTTCGAGGCTTTCTATTATTTTAACAAGATGAAATTTTATAGGGTCCCTTTCAACGAACTACGAGTACGTGTTGTTACAATAGAAATAGATATATGTTTAATCACTTGGTTACTAGTATAGGCAGTTTGAAGAGACTGTAGTACATGAATGAATGATTTTCTGGTGGTAGGATCTCTTGTGAGTTCACGCGGGTAGGTACCACCACCCTACCTATTTCTGCCGTGAAGCAGTAATGCGTTTCGGTTTGAAGGGTGTGGCAGCCGTTGCAACTATACCTGAGACCTTGGAACTTATATCTCAAGGTGGGTGGCGCATTTACGTTGTAGATGTCTATGGGCTCTAGTAACCACTTAACACCAGGTGGGCTGTGGGGGATGGGTGGGCTGCCCCAAAAAAAACATGAAGCATACTTCGTTTGAAATGTCTTCGATTTTTTTTTTCAAAACATTATTTCATTTTTCACTAAACAGCTTGCGAAAGACCATAAGCCCTTCGCAACTCGTGTTAATTTGTTCCCGAGATACGGCTGCGTCAGTGCGACTATTTGGAAATAGTGGTTAATTCGTCCCAAGGTGTGTTAAATTATGTACAAGGAGCTGGCCGCTTAGCTGAAAACCAATTGGGGCTCGGATCATGTACTTAATAAAAATATGTAATTGCAATTTAGTCTAAAATTCTCTTAAATGTTAATTCGTAAGTAACTTTTCCAAGAATAAGAATACAACTCACTGACTTTTGCTAAATTAAATTGGATCACCAAACTCGTGTTTCTGGTCTCAATATCACATCGTTTCGTCAGTAGAGCGGGAAAATTATATTTTGCCGCTTGTTGATTCGAGCCAGCGACTCGTGTTGAGTAATAGGCAACCAATCATGCAGAAATTGTAATAAACGTTTGCCAAAACTTACATACTAGGTATACACTCTTTTTTTACTATTAATATTATTTTTTCGATTATAATCTGTATTGATTTGAAAGTGGGACATTGATGAGAATATACCTCTAGACTTAGCGTAAAATGCAAGCAAGGTCACCGCTTTCCCACACCGATAAATAAAACCGTACGTAGGAAGTAAGTGATCATGAAAACAAGCAATTAAACTTTGATAAAATCAACTTAATTTTTGCAATTTTTATAGTTTAAAATTGAACGCTGTCTCTCCCGGTCTTTAGGTGTAAAGCGATTAGCGGAATCCAAAGATATCGCAACATAAATCCTGTCAAGCCTTGAGAGTAGTGTTCGTAGATTCAATAGCATTTCAAGGGACATACATGATAATTCAGAAATAGGGCGACGGTAGTACCCACGTTAGCTGCGTCACGAAAAGGTTGACGAGATTGCATTTATTCGTGTTTGTATTCACATTACGATCACATACACATTCACATTAAGATCTGGAACGTTAAGCCCCTTTTTGCTCGATGAATCTTAATGATAAAAGCAAATGAAATAGATAATAAAGTTCAGGGTGCTACAACTACACCCTTATCATCGTCAGCAATATCCTGAGCAAAATGTTTATGTAACTTTGTAATTCCTAACGAATCTAAGTACTTATGGTAGGACTACTAACACGGGTAGGTAGCAACACCCTGCCTATTTCTGTTGTGAGATAGTAACGCGTTTCGGTTTAAAGGGTGGGGCAGCCATTATACGATAAAACGCAAGGCTAGCTTCTACTAAATCTTAGAAATCATGTATCAAGTTGAGTGGTCGCATTTATGTTGTTGACGTCTGAGGGCTCCTGTAACGTAACCACTTAACACTAGGTGGGATATGAGCTCGTCAAACCATCTAAGCAATAAAATACAAAAGTCCGCACAGATGCTAGCTGCTAGCAATTATGCGTTGTTTCAATAATTTAGTGAGCATCTAGATGTCATGAAAATAAGATTGCAATAAAATGAGTGATGTGTGGAAAAAAGATGCAATGCTCGATCTTGGTTAGATGGAAAGTAAAGTAATAACCTTATTTGATTGTTTTATAATTTAGCAGTTCGTAATTTACATGAAACACGAATAATTGGAAGATGCTTAGATTGCCTTACATTTAGTATTATCAACATGAAAGGTACAATTCCTCGTTGAATTATGGGAGATATAAAATTGACAAATCATCGTATGTTACAAGACGTTTAACCAGTGATCCGTTTATCAAAATACCTAAATATTTTTACTATGAATCAAACTTGTCGATCGCTAATGCCGTCCATTTTTGGAGCAGCCACATTGAAAGTAGTTCTTGCTAGACCGGGATTCCGTGAACAATTGTTTGTAGGATTTCAACATTACAACATTCTTGGAAATACGAATTCTATTACCTTCGTAAATTGTTGAGCCTCTACGTGGAGGAAACTCATTTGGAAACTAGTACCTAGTAGTAAGGAAATAAGCGTTTAAGACAAGAGTTCGATATTTATTTATATACATTTTTATATGTATGTATATATTTATGTATATGTATTTATTTAAGTACGAGTATTTATACCTATAAATATTATGTATATACATATATTTAAGTACCTAATAATTATCACTATAATACTACACCTAGCGTTCATCTCTGCATTCTCTTAAGGTAGACCGTCAGAGAATGCCTATGGCATTAAGTCCGCCTTTATACTGTCAAGTATATAAAGTTATAAATAAATAAATTAATTAAAAAAATCTTCTGCACTAGACAATTGTAACTAAGCTCTGGAAACAATAAAGAAACTAGCACTTTTTATAATAATTTAAACATTTATTGGTGAGTAGCTGCTGTCGCTCAGAATGGACAAGAAAAACTCAAAAAAGGCTAATTTAATCAAGTGCTTCGTTAACAACGAGATGTGTATTGTTGCATATCGATTTCCTGAAACGCATTATGTGTTATAGCACTGGTTACAGCTAATGGAGATGTACTCTGTTTATGAGGCGACTGATGCGATAGTTGAATGGGAATTAAGGGATCAACTCAAACTCTCTCTGTCCCTTCTACACAGAAGGTAATTTTTGGGATTGCTGATACACACGGATTTAAATGCAAATAGCCGTTACTTGGGAACCCCGAGCCGGAAATGGGACCAGAACCGTTCACAAGACCTAACCTATGCTTTGTATTATATAACATATAATCTTCGAAAAATAATTCATATTAAATAGTTACTATGCAATATTATGTAATTTATTGTTTCCTTAAAATGACGTTGTTATACATTATTAATCTTAAATTGTTCAACAAAGAGACAGAGAATTTATATAATAAATTCCAAAACTATGACTACCCACATTAGTAGTTGAGATTTCCTGTCAACATCAGCTGATGTTGTGTTGTTGATGATGCGGTGTTTAACCGCTCATTGTTCATACAATCCAACGGTCACAGACTCATTATTTAGTGTTTCACTGACCTGTCCAGTGGCTTTCTTGTATCGATGTGTTGCTTCCCGCACAAGGTCCCTGACCAGCAAGTCGCCAGCGCCGCATGGCACCAACACCCGGACGGATCCGAAGCAAACCGTCACTTTCATCTCAACACAACACTATCACTCACCAAGACTTCACTATCCACTTGTAGCTATCATATTAGTTTGGCGACAAACTAACAAGAGCAAAACACTATCTGATGCACATGGTAGATGAGATTCCGTATCGAGGCAGCTCACGTTCCATCAGTGTTACAAAAAGAACAAAAACACTAAATCGTCCTAAAACTACCATTTCGTATCATTCTACAATAATACCAGCCGTCCGTTCACTTAATCCGAATGCTTAGCACACACTATTTGCACCGATCACATTCAACATTTAGAACATTTCGATAAGATTACGCGAAATATGGGCGCATTCCTTTGGCGCGCGCTTTCAACGGCAGCAACGGTCGTGGCAGGGAACATGAATAAGAATTTAAAGTTGTTTGTAGCGACGGTGAGGGGAGTGACGGGGGGGAAACGGTGAGACCGGTTCCCGCGATAGCCAATCGGCGGCGGCGTCACGACGTGCAGCTGTACGCTTGTGGTGGTGGCCCACCATACCGCGCCATACCTGCCTTGATCCGGTGTATATCACTCATTGTGAACATAAAAAAATACAAATTAAATTAAATGTAACACGACGGATTTCCAAAATGTTGAGTCACTAAATGAGTATGTAACTATTGCATTCAATGTAATATTAGAAATCGAACTCCACGCTTTCGTACAATCCGTATTAATTGATGATACAATTCACTAATATTCAAGTCACAATTTTACATAAGTGTGAGTTTCAATTTGCCGTTTGATCACAATTATGGTACTATAAAATCGCAACACAGCAATTTAATTGTAAGCTGATGTCATATCGTTGTCTTCTATGAGTAATACTAACTATACTACACATTAGGAGCAAGAATCGCAAGAAACGCCCTATTATTCATATAAATACTTTGTTTGTTCGGTATTACCATGACAACGATTATCAATAGTTCTTAAGATTGGAAAGTAGTACCTACGTTTGAAATAATTACAACGGAGCACGTTTATAAATTGGGAATTGAGTTTTATACTTCACCGATTTGAGATCTAGTAAGTACTTACTGAGAAAATTAATACAAACAGGATTCTGCCTATTTTCAACAGTTAACTATTCGAACATTATGGCTTGATAGATAAGATATTTGTTAATACAAAACAAATGTTAATTTCATCACATGTCTCAATATCAGTCATGGCATTAACGTTGTTATATCTTAAACATCACATAACACGAGATGTGGCGTGAACCCTTTTCCATCTAAAACAATGTGTTGTCTTTTAATGGATAATTTCGCCAAACGAAATATTCATATTTATTAGATCAATCACATGTTACCAATCATATATTTATTTCAATTTCAAGTGTATCTATCAATCAGCCGTTGTTAAAGTGATGTTCATGCTCTAACAGTTAGGTCATACTAGTTCAAGGTAAAGATAATTTGTATGCGGAAGGCAATGCAGGCGACGCGTCGTACTTAGCACGACTACCTGTCTCTTATGTTTGTGGCAGTTATTTCAAAATTTAAAGGCGTTGCTTGATAAACGCAGACAGTTTATTTAATAAAATCCTCATTACTGTAACTCTACTAACATAACTACTAACATAACGGTAAATTCGGATTTATATCATATTCGGTAATTGATTAATAAGTTCAATTAGTTGTTTTTTATTAAATACTTTTCTTTTTAGAGCTTTTATTTATACGCAACTATTTTCTAATTGTGGACCCAGACTAGTATAATTATCTGTATAATATATTTTAAATTAATTTACTATACAATTATGATAATCTATGTGTGATCTATGGACACTTGACAACATTTCATTATAATTATGTAATTACTGGTAGTAGGGCGTCTTGTGGCCCAAAAGGCTAGGTAGCCCCTACCTATTGCTACCAGGGAAGTTTTTTTTTATTGCCCCTGTAGGCAGACGAGCATACGACCCACCTGATGGTGAGTGGTTACCGTCGCTAATGGACGTCGGCAATGCAGGGGCAGGGGCAGATCCACAACCTCCAACCTAAGAATGCACCCGGCTCCGACGGCATCCGTAACCGCGCGCTTAAACTCTTACCAGTCCAACTGATAGCAATGTTGGCTACCATTTTAAATGCCGCTATGACGCACTGCATCTTTCCCGCGGTGTGGAAAGAAGCGGACGTTATCGGTATACATAAGCCGGGCAAACCGAAAAACGAAACCGCTAGTTACCGTCCGATTAGTCTCCTCCCGACGATAGGCAAAATTTACGAACGGCTCCTTCGGAAACGCCTCTGGGACTTCGTTACCGCGAATAAAATTCTAATAGACGAGCAGTTTGGATTCCGCGCTAAGCACTCGTGCGTACAACAAGTGCACCGCCTCACGGAGCACATCTTAATAGGGCTAAATAGGCGTAAACAAATCCCGACCGGCGCCCTCTTCTTCGATATCGCGAAGGCGTTCGACAAAGTCTGGCACAACGGTTTGATCTACAAACTGTACAACATGGGAGTGCCAGACAGACTCGTGCTCATCATACGAGACTTCTTGTCGAACCGTTTGTTTCGATATCGAGTAGAGGGAACTCGCTCTCGCCCCCGTCATCTGACTGCCGGAGTCCCGCAAGGCTCCGCGCTCTCCCCGTTATAATTTAGTTTGTATATCAATGATATACCCCGGTCTCCGGAGACCCATCTAGCGCTCTTCGCCGATGACACGGCTATCTACTACTCGTGTAGGAAGATGTCGTTGCTACATCGGCAACTCCAGATCGCAGTAGCCACCATGGGACAGTGGTTCCGGAAGTGGCGCATCGACATCAACCCCACGAAAAGCACAGCGGTGCTCTTCAAAAGGGGTCGCCCTCCGAATACCACTTCGAGCATCCCACTCCCTAATAGGCGCGCAAACACCTCCGCCGTTAGCCCCGTTACTCTCTTTGGCCAGCCCATACCGTGGGCCTCGCAGGTCAAATACCTAGGCGTCACCCTCGACAGAGGGATGACATTCCGTCCCCATATTAAAACGGTACGCGACCGTGCCGCCTTCATATTAGGACGTCTCTACCCTATGCTTTGCAAGCGAAGCAAACTGTCCCTCCGTAATAAGGTAACTCTCTACAAAACTTGCATACGCCCCGTTATGACGTATGCAAGCGTAGTGTTCGCTCACGCAGCCCGCACCAACTTGAAGCCCCTTCAGGTTATTCAATCCCGATTCTGCAGGATAGCCGTCGGAGCACCATGGTTCCTGAGGAACGTGGATCTCCACGATGAGCTGGAGCTCAACTCTGTCAGTAAGTATCTACAGTCGGCATCATTGCGCCATTTCGAGAAGGCGGCACGACATGAGAACCCTCTTGTCGTGGCCGCTGGAAACTACATACCCGATCCTGTAGATCGAATGGTAAACAGTCGACGTCGCCCAAAGCACGTCATTACGGATCCTCCCGATCCATTAACGGTGCTTTTAGGCACCACAAGCACCGGCCACCGTCCTCGTCGAACCCGTCGCTTGCGACGAAGGGCTCGACGAGCGAATTAACCCCTAGACACAGCCCACTGAGTTTCTCGCCGGATCTTCTCAGTGGGTCGCGTTTCCGATCCGGTGGTAGATTCTGCGAAGCACTGCTCTTGCTAGGGTCAGTGTTAGCAACTCTCCGGTTTGAGCCCCGTGAGCTCACCTACACACGTTAGGGTGAAGCTGAAATAGCCTCTCAAGGCTATCAGCATAGGTAGGAAAAAAAAAAAAAAAAAAAAAAAAAAGGCAGGAGCAGAGCCAAGCCCCTACCTACCGTTTACTATGCTACTCTCCACAAGCCTCGTCTGAATAATGCCGTCATAGCGCTTGTAAAACACCGTAGTACATCCCAAAGCCGTATGGTACGTAGCAAAAAATATCTCTGGAAATGCACTGTGTGTGACCGCAGTGGCTCCAAGTAGTTTTGATGAACTGTACTCCGGTGGCAGGCGGTGCGATGTTAAAAATGAGATGATGGTATCATCATCAAACAATTCCTCAGAGCACTACCCATGGAACATACAATATAAAATACAGAGGCAACCAAAGTCCCTCCGCAAACCCAGAGTTACCAAACGATCCGTCAGATTGGAATCCGCAATAGTAATGCGTTTCTTTTTGAATGGTGGGGCAGCCGTTGTACTATAAAGACTGAGATTTAGAACTCATGCTCACACGTGTTCACGTTTGTACATTACTTGTTACGTTTACTTTGTTGATGTCTATGGGCTACGTAGACCATTGAGCAAAGAACAGTGATATACATATTTTTCCATCTAGTTTATAAGTCATTAATGTTTGTTCATGTTTATAATTTATATTAAAATTCATATTAAAGAAAACTTCGGTATGGTGTTATAACACTTTTAATTCGTAAATATTTCATTTTACAGCATAATAATAGAAGTGAAATGAATAAAAATACACAATAACACATTATATAGAAGGCGCAATTTAGTTACCTACAAGAAATTATACAATATTTTAATTTATTACTAACGCATTTACTGCATCCAAGCTGTTAACTATTCACATTAAAGCTAAAATGTTTTTGTGCTTTAAGTCATATGTTTCGACTACATATCTCGACGAGACGTAACTTCAGTAATGTGAATTCGCAGCAAAGCTCTATATATACCGATAAATTGTAAAAACTGATTATATTATAAATAATTTCGTCCCATAAACATAGTTTGTTATTCTAGTCTAGGGAGTTAAACTTTTTTCTTCTACATGATTATTATGTGATTGTCCACTATTAGTCAAAAACTGATTGGTTTATTTTTTTTCGAAAATCATACTATTTATTTATATATTAAAAAAAAGAAAGTATATGTCAATTATTAGCAAACACATAAAAATATTTGGCACTAAGTTTGTCTATTATTTAAATTAGAACAACAATTTACGACATTATTATTTAGAGACTTAATATCAATTCATTTAGAATTAAAGTGTTTGAAACGATCCAGTGGAATTGAAATATATAGTTAACAATATATTTACAAGAATAACAGAGTTTTTACAGTCGGTCAATATTAATATCATAATGAAAATCGAAAGCTGAAACACTGAAAGTGTCCTTCGAATTTGAATTAAATACAGAATTAACATTTTCCTTAAATAAAAAAGTTACTGCTTTTTTTTTTTAAAACTACAAATAGTATTAAGGTTGAAAAATGAATAAAATTCCACTACTTCCATTAACTGCAGTTTTGTAGGTATTATCACTTAATATTGTAGCTCGGTTAATTTAACGAATTTAAGTACAAATCTAAGTAAAAAGCTTCGTCAAACATAAACAGTACAATCTAATCATTCAACAATTGAATTGACAAGTTTACATTTAGTACATAACACATATTGTTTGTCCAATAATTGAAATTTCATCCTAATCTCAAGATTTACTTTTTATATATTAAGTTTATTCTATTTTGTTTTGATAGGAATATTAAAAACGAAACTTCTTTCCAGAAATAATTATGACACTAAATATCATCGTCAGGCACAAAGAAAAAAAAAAGAAAATCGATTGACAAACACACGCGAATATGGTACTTAACTGTTTTGTCTTTATCTATATAAATTATCATGTGAAACAAATTGATAAGAATGGTTTCTGTCATATGTTGATTACATTTTATTATATACTGCATAGAAATAATCCTCATTCAGATCTCGAAGAAAAATAATGTAAATTGAAGAAACTGACTAGATTTGCGATATTAACACCACTAAAATACAACAAAAAAAAAGCAAGGCCCATCTGATGATATGATATTTTTAAGGAATCAACTATTATTAAGCAAAATCATTCAGCCTATGGTAACAATATTTCTACAAGTATTGAAATGCATTGTTCATATTTACAATATTTTAACAGCTCAATCCGTTTCACCTCACTCAATGAACTCAGACCTAATGAGTAGGGTCCAGCCCCAGGTAAATATCTATTTTGAAGTCGACGAAGGTTGGTCGCTCAAATTTATTTTACCTACAGATCACGAAACCTGAAATAATTCTACCTTCAGAGCACCTTATAATTGTAGAGATCTTTATCCACCCCGAACTGACGCGAACGCCATCACATGGCACAATTACTTTACATGAATATAATACAGTTATACATTATTAATACACTAAAATTACTGACACGAGGCACGTTAGAATGTTCATGTAAAAAAGTAAACAATAATAATGAAGTATTCCGTGATATAGTTATGAGTATTACATAATTTTCAAATAGAGAGCCACAAAACATAATTTCATCCGCATAAACCCTACTATTACTTCTTTGGGAGCTCTGTCATGATCGAGTTTAATTCGAGATGTTGTATCACAATTGACCGTACGGTCACTCTGTTTACGAGTGATCGGTATTTACCGATAATTCACTTTATAAAGGGTTCATTGAAGTCCCTACTTCACACTTATCGCTAAACATCGCTTTCGGCGTCGGTGACGTGCGCCGGCTGCCCGAAGTTCCTCGTAATGGATTCGCTGACGGTACGGATGTTGGCCAAGTACCTGTGGGCGGGTTCGTCGGAGTCGTATATAGCGCTCAGCGACTCCAGGGACACGAGCGCCTCGGAGTCGAGGAGCCGCGAGGAGGCCCGCGAGGAGACGTCGTCGTCGCGGTCCAGGTAGCAGGAGTTCACGTCGCTGAGGGCCGCCTCGGCGTCCGTGAGCCCGGCCTCGTTGAGCATCGACACGTTTTCCAGGGCGGGGTCGTCTGTGGTATATCCGGTGCTCTCGGGGTGTCCACAGTCTCCGTCACCTTCTCCCTCCGAACAGGACGAACTCCATTCAGACTGACTTTCGCCGTAGAGGCCCATTTCCCTCAGGTTAGAAGTGGTCACCTGCATATGAATGATTTTAACGACATAGACTTTGATCAGACTGAAGACCCTATACCGATCTATCTTTTTATTTATTTATTGCTTCGATAGATGGACAAGCTCACAGCCCACCTGGTGTTAAGTGGTTACTGGATCCCATAGACATCTACAACGTAAATGCGCCACCCACCTTGAGATATAAGTTCTAAAGTTTCCGTATGGTTACAACGGCTGCAAACCGCAACGCATTACTGCTTCACGGCAGAAATAGGCAGAGTGATAGTACCTACCCGTGCGGACTCACAAGAGGTCCTACCACCAGTAAAAAATCTGATTACTAATCTAAAGATACGAATATGCGGCTTCTACCGCTTGTCCATGATAACCTGCGGTTCAGTTTGCCGAAGTAAATAAATATCAATCATCGATCTTGAGATACGAGGACGTCGTTATTTGGATATTAATACGGCCCTATCCTTGATCCCTTCGCGATGTCAGCCTCTGGCGTACATCAAGAAACAATATCATCTTCTTTATTGGTTTTAATTGGAAAATCTCAGAACTAGGCAGTATGTATAGGATCCAAGGAGGGATAAAGTCACATACATGGTTAATCGTAAAACTGTGAGCCATATTCTAGTATTATGATGGTGAGATAAAAATAGTATTTGACGGAAACGCCAGATGCGAAGTTGTGTGAATTATTTTATTTTGTTAATTTAGTGGTCTCCCTAACTTTACCGTACATCAGCGGTCGGGGAACCGGGGTAAATTACCCCAAATGGGGTAAAATGAAGTTATTGGGGGTAAAAATGAAACTTTTGTGAGTATATATTGAAGGGATTTTTTTTTAGAATCGTTGTGATTTCAAACACTATGAAACGAAATTAAACGAAACGAAAAAATCCATTTTTTTTTCAAAATTATCATGGGGGCTATAATATGAAAGATGCGATTTCGTTTTTTTTTGTTCTTCGCCATGGGGTAATATCAACTTACACAAAAATATTTTAGGGTAATAACTGAAAATTTTCCCCGACCGCTGCCGTTCAGGCGGAATAAATGTTTTGTGCTGGCAACTCCAGTTCATTCTCGTATAGAAATAATGGTTGGTTCCTTCCCCTACTCGTTTTTCTTATATTTAATCCCTGAAGCGAGTTTTATCGGTCAAACTCACTATGTATGATGCCCTTACCCTGCTTTGTAGTCTTTCTTGAATTTCTTTCTCGTGTTTTTCTTTCATCGCCAGGGCCTCCGCTTTCCTTTCAAACTGCGGGCTAAAATAATCAATGAGAACGGTAAATTATTATATTCTATAATATTTTTCATTAAATTTATTATAGTCGATATAGAAGAAGCCCGTAGACTAGACCCGTAGAGATCAGTTTTATAAAAAATATATTTCTAAGCAGATTTAAATTTTATTTTTGTTAATGAAATACAGTTGCGGTAATATAATATCTATGACATGACATCCGTGTAATAATGATAATGTTAAAATCGAGTGGTGTAAGGTTCACAGTTTTACTTGTGGCAGTACCTCTTCTTGTAAGTCCGCACGGGTAGGTACCACCACCCTGCCTACATATGCTGTGAAACTGTAATGCTTTACGGTTTGAAGGGTGAGGCAGCCGTTGTAACTATACTGAGACCTTAGAACTCATATCTCAAGGTGGGTGGCATTTACGTTGTAGATGTCTATGGGCTCTGGTAACCATTTACCACCAGGTGGGTTGTGAGCTCGACAGACCATCTATGCAATAAAAAAAATATTGGTAGGTATGTACACCAATTACAATTGATTTCATTTTCAATCTCTAGCCTCAATTTGGGTAGAGGGGTGCGGTAACCTGCCAACGGTACCAGGAGGAAGTGAACTCGTCTATGAGCAATATAATGATATAAACTGACGTCGAGCGTTGTTCCCTTGAGTGCGTGGGTGAGGGCAGCTGGACGACGACGTCGGTGGGCAGCACGCCGGGGAAGTCGGCGGCGGCGGGGGCGGCGGGGGGGGCGTCCTGCCGCGCCAGCTGAGCGATGGCCGCCAGCCCCACCGCGTGTAGCGGGCTGCTGTTGTTGTTGTTGTTGTTGTTGCGAACCGAATCCAGCGACGGGTTCTGGCTCCTGATAAACAATCAAAATCTATATATACAAATGAATTGCTGTTCATTAGTCTCGCTAAAACTCGAGAACGGCTTTACCGATTCGGCTAATTTTGGTCTTAAATTATTTGTGGAAGTCCAGAGAAGGTCTAAAAGGTAGATAGATAAGTGGGATGGATTCCTTTTGTTTGTTTTAAGTTTATTTTATACAAAAGTTTAGGTCTTTTATTTAACGATCGAGGCACTACGAAGTCTGCCGCGTGAACTAGTTAGTTAAATAAATAATATCAAAGCACAGTATACTTAAAATTTTTAAGGAATACCAAGCGAATGGTACTCGTACTTAAAAAAATTAATACTGTTGCTTGGTAAATGATGTAATGGCAACATCTAGTTTTGTAAATCTATGAGCTTGGTGTCGATGAGATGGTTCTGATCAAATGAAAAAGAAACCAGGAAAACAATTAATTTTAGAGAAAACAATACAGTCATGAATTTTTATGAATAAAAATGTAAAGAATTATTATTAATCTCAAGCCAAAACGTTAAAGTGTCAATAATTGTACAGTTTACCACGCATAGGTTCTCTCTGAAAGGAATTTGATAAAACAACTATTTACCTCAGATCGAGTTTGAGTTCTTTCCTTTCGAGTTTGGGTGGATTGCTTTTGATGAGATTTTTATCCTCTAATAGTCTTTGTATTTCTCTTTCGAAAGGCGGCACGCACGCCACGTCGGATGGACTCCTTTTCGTGTACACGTCTACCGAATCGTGATTAAAATGTTTGAAATTATTCGGTCTGCTGCCCGAACTGGAGAATGAGCTGGCCCGTTGTCCCATGCGGCCTTCCTTCTTGTCCGTTTGACAGCACCCATCACGCTTCGCGGAAGTTTGTAATAGATTAATGATGGTCCTTGGAAGTTTTTCATCCTCTTTCTGATGATCTACATCTAAAAACTTGTCGTCTAACGATGGTTTTTTTGATATTTTATGCTTCGAATATATTTCGTTGATGTGATTCGAAACAGGCTTCGTCACTCTTGAGGGCGGGTAGTCGTACGGCTGATTAGGACTCGACCGGTTCGGCCGTGAGGCGGGGAGCCATTGAGATATGCGGGGAGGCGAAGGAGAAGCGTCAGTTGTTCGCGAATAACTTTCGTCTGACGAACTAAGACTCGGAGATCGCGTTAAAGAACTTAACTCGTCCGCAGACGAATGGACCCGGGGACTTCGCGTCAATGGTAGGCTCTCGCTAGAGCGAGGCCGCGGCAGGCGCGTCGGGGGGCGTCTCTTGTGTGCTACTGGAGGCCGGGGCTCCTGCGGACGGGGCCAGGGCGGCACCAGTGCTCGAGGCGGCGGCCATCTAGGGTTCGACATCCCGTGGGGAGGAGGCGGCGGTGGTGCTTCTTCAGGGATAGAGTCTTTGTTCCTGCGACCTTTACTGCCCTTGTGATTATTACCGTTGATCTGTTGGCTGTTAGTGGGCAATAGTGGTTCGTTCTCGCCTGCGACCGAGGCCTCTCGCACCGGCGGCAGTCTCGATGGCTGCGCCGCCGCCCTCCTGGCCGAGTTCTGCAGCATCGCTAGCGGAGTGGCCACGCCCCCGTAGGCGGTCGCGGGATTCGTAGATGGAGGATTAGCCGGGTTCTGCGCAGTGCCGTTACTTGGCGCTCGGTCCGTCAAGAAGTAAGTAGTCATCTCGCCCTTCCCTTTAACTTTGACCTTCCCCCTGCACACAAACTGGTACGGCATATCCTTCAACACGTGATACACTTCTTCTGTAACTTGAGTGTGATTCGGCAGGCCGGTGGAATCCATTCGTGAGGCTACATTGACGGTGTTCCCCCAAATATCGTACTGCGGCTTCCTCGCGCCAATCACACCGGCCACCACGGGCCCAACGTTGATACCTGAACAAACAAATCATGACAATGCAACATGACGCAATTTTTTTTATTTTTTTTTATTGCTTAATAGGTGGACGAGCTCACAGCCTGGTGTTAAGTGGTTACTTGAGACCATATATATCTACAACGTAAATGCCGCCACCCGCCTTGAGATATGAGTTCTAAAGTCACAGTATAGTTACAACGGCTGCCCCACCCCTCAACCGAAACGCATTACTGCTTCACGGCAGGAATAGGCTGGGCGGTGGTACCTACCCGCGCGGACTCACAAGAAGTCCTACCACCAGTAACCAGTGTTGAGATATGGCTGATAGAAGAGAACGGAATAGAAAAAATCGCTTTGCCGACCCCACTAGCGATCTAGTATGATAAGGTGGAGAAAAAGAAGAAGAAGACTTGGAAAAGACTCAATAGTGAGATAGTAATGTGTGAGATTAAGTTACTAACATAGATTATAAGTAATACTTACCAAAAAAATGTATGGTTTCTTTACCGAAATAAAGATTTAATAATAAAAATAATAATAACTCACCGACTCTGAGCATAAAGTTATTGTATGAGTTGTCGTTGATGTCTTTGAGTTTGTCCCTCATAGAAAAAACGAATTCAACCAGGGTGGCCATGTGCTTGCGCGTGCTCACTTCGTCCGCCATTTTTTTGTCCGGTATCAAACCGACGGCGGCCATGTACGTTGAACCAACAGTCTTTATTTTATCTATTGCACTGAAGCGATCTTCACCTAAAAGCTGGAAATGGTGCCAAAAACGCATTATTAATTGGAGACATGAGTGGATGAAAGGGTTAAGTACCATTTTTAAGATTTTTGAGTTTTTACATTGAATGAAGGTGTTATGTGCCAATAAGCCATATTAGAACTTAAAACTCCGGCTTTAAAGGCTATTTTTAGAAATTTCATGTGATAAAGGAGTTATGTCCGAAGAAAAAGTACAGGTAACAAAAGTGGTTGCCCGTTTTCTTAAAATTAACAAATTGTATCATATCCCCTTCATCTACTCACGTCGTCAATCAACAATAATCGTATAGATCTATTATATAATGGATATGATGCGGAAGACTGATTCCTAAGCATGAACCGTGTCAGGGAATCAATTTAGGATGTTATAACATCCGCCCTTTTTATTCGTGTATATTTAATGTTATGAAAAGAAATACGGTAGGGTGTCTGCGTGTTTAATAAATATATTTACGTAAAGAGTTTTGCAAAAGTTATCATATTAGTTTCCCTGTATTTTTTTTTAATAATGCCTGGTTATTGTGGCGGGTAGCCATCATAGCACACAAGGTATTTGACAGCCTGAATCTCACTTACGAAATTTTCAAGATAAGTTTACATATTCACCAATTCCGAACAACAACATTTGGACCGTCGGTCTACCGAGCTATTACATCTGCTAGGTGAAAGATCTCTTTTACGTTAAACTCCCAAATTAGAAACAACTAGCGACCCGCCCTCGCTTCGCTTCGGAAACTGTAATTTATTATTGATTTCTCCACTATTTACTGGATGTTATTATACATATGAACGTTCCTCTTCAATCACTCTATCTATTAAAAAAAACCGCATCAAAATCCGTTGCGTAGCTTTAAAGGTTTAAGCATACACAGGGACTGATATAGGGACAGAGAAAGCGACTTTGTTTTATACTATGTAGTGATGATACAATTGTATTCATAATACCTCATCGAAGTCGGCTATGATTTCGTTGAGCAAGCGCAGACACTCCATGCCCTGGTTGTTCCCGTCGAGCTCCATGTAGAACTCGTGGTAGTTGGTGATGGAGGCGAACACGACGCCGACGCGCTGGTACGACTGGTGGTACAGGTCCTGACAACGGCGCGACGGTCTATCACTGTTTAACGCCCGTCTGGTGTAGTGGTAAGTGACGCGGTCACTACACAAGGGGGTCGCGAGTTCGAATCCCGCCAAGGAAAGATATTTTTATGATTTTTTTTTCTTTATTGCTTAAATGGGTGGACGAGTTCACAGCCCACTTGGTTACTAGAGCCCATAGACATGTACAACGTAAGTGCGCCACCCACCTTGAGATATGAGTTCTAAGGTCTCAGTATAGTTACAACGGCTGCCCCACCCTTCAAACCGAAATGCATTACTGCTTCACGGCAGAAATAGGCAGGGCGGTAGTACCTACCCGCGCGGACTCAGAAAAGATCCTACCACCAGGAAAGAAGTTGAAACTTATTGATAAAATGAATTCGTTTCATAACGTGTTCAATATAATAATGCGTTTAGGATGTGTGTGTACCACCAGTGAATGAATCAATAAATAGCAACGTGACAAATAGATCATTGTAATTTTAGGTATTATCAATATCATATATACGTGTATATGTACGTTATTATTTTATAGTATTTACGATAGACAATGTTCACTAACCATATTTGTTCTAAATTGATTATCCAAGAAGTGAGTGGCCACGTGCGCCGGTAAGAGGTTGAAAAGTATTCTTCTGTTTGATGCCTGAAAATTAATAGTGAATGATTAGAAAGTAACCGTGGAAATTATTTTTCCCAAGAACCATAGACAATTTTTTTTGGTACAATTTTTCCTTATTAGGAAAGGCAAGGGGATCTAAACCCATACCGCCTTGTCTGTTAACCATAGACATTGATAAAGTGAATGTTGCCAGCAACATAAAACTTGACGTCGAAGTCCAAATATGTTGTTTGGCTGTCTCTTTCAGTGGGCTGTGTCTGTGGGTTAATTTACTCGCCGAGCGCTTCGTCGCAAGCGACGGGTTCGACAAGAACGATGACCGGAAAACGTGACATTAAACCGTTCAAGTAATTTTAATTATGTGGGCAAAAGGAATTATATTATGTTTTTATATTAAACAAGCACGGAAGGTTAGGGGTGGGGGGTGCCTGCATTCGAACAATAACTTTAACCTCTAATCATTATACGACATGCTTATACTGTGCAACATCGTCGGATTTTCCTGTTTAAGTTAAGAGAAAACTGTATCGCTGACTCGTTTGATTGTAATATATCCAATGTATCCAAACTGGATATTAAACATTTTATAGAACTCTTACCTGTAGAGCGTCCATGTCTCTTTTCTCATCGCGCGCTTGAACTTGCCACAAGAAGTCGAGTCGCGCCGTCCACTCCGTCTGCCGCGCGTGCAATAACACTGCCAATGCCAGTGCCAGCGTCCAGGCGCAGGCGACGTACGCCGACCCTACTGGCCCCGGTCTACAACAACAACGATTTACATCAACTAGTGGTCCCCCGGTAGTCTAAATTCGACTATAATTAATTGAAATTATTAGTTTGTACACTATTATGATTCTATTGTCAAAGAATATTTTACTTCTTTAATCACAGATTTCGCCAAGACTACACTTTAGACAAATTATGATAATGACAAACAATATTGAATCTATTCTCAATTTGATCACAGACTATAAGCAATAACAAAAGTTTGATAATAAACAAAGAGTATATATATGTGTTTGTGTCAAATACATGGTAGTGTGTGCAATGCTTTTTTAATGATTTAATGTATTATTATCAGCGCAATTTTCGTAAAAAGAGGTACAAAGATTCTGCTTCACGTATTAATAGATTATTTTAGTTCTGTCAAACCAACTTAACTCTTTTTTTGTTTGAATCGTATTTAAAATAAACTTTCAATAAAACAATTAAAAAAAAAATTGTGATACAATTTAGCATTACTTTGGGATGTTCGTTATTAAAATTTACTCAATTTCTCAGTTGATATTTGCTATCAATAATGCAGGTACGGATGAGCGTAAGATCAAAGTATCAATAATCGACTTTATATTCAACATTAAACTTTCATACATTTAGATTGTTTCGTGGTTTTTTTTTAAATTTATTCTTTATTGTACACACAGTTAATATAACACAATAATTGCAAAAAGTTATAAAAGCTATATATAAATCAACAATTGAGTCATCTACCAGCTAACCGTTCTTAATGAGGGAGAGCTTTACATAAGTGTGTAGAAGAGTACAATCTAATCAATTTACATATTGTTACAATACACAATAACAATAATAATATATAAATATTATATATCAGCGGCAATCTATTGTATTTTAAATATCTTTTTTAAAAAATATTACGTAATTAATCAGATTTTAAATGAAATAAATATAAATATAAATAAAAAACACTTTAATCTAAAAAAACTTTTTTTTTGTCAACAAAACGTAATGCATAGATTAAGTTCAACGAACTCACTCGGTCATTAGATCGTAGCAGTCGAACAAATCCTTATGGTAGGCCAGTATGACTACCATGTACCCGGCCGTCATGACGTAGAGGAGGATGCCCTTGATAAGTATCGGCAGTCTGAGGAAGCCCGCGACCGCCAGCATGCTGAGGCAGCAGCCCAGCGTCACGTACAGCGGCACCGGACACGCGCGGTGGTCGGCACTGCTCCACAGCAGAGACGCGACGTCGTCACTCGCCATACTGATATCGTCCATCGTTACGTTCTCGGTGAGGTTCCGACACACGTCCACTTTGCGACACGTCACCTGATTCGATATTATCAACATGTCAAAGGCTGTTTGGTTTGAGCGACACTCTTAGAACCTTATAGGAGAGCTATTTAATGTTTAAAATTTGGAAAAAACATCGTAGAAAAAGAACTTCTTCAGATATTCGAATGGAGGAAACATAATTGAAGTTCAATTAAAACATCGAATTGTTGATACTAATGCCAAATAAAAAGGATCTTTAGGCTAAGGTCATATGACCGCGCGGTACCGCGCGAAGCTACTCACCGCGCGATACAAGATCAATCTATACAGTGTTTATTGTTCACATAATCGCGCGCTGCCGCGCGGTACAGGTTCTGCAAACTGTATCTACCTGTTCAGCTGATCCGCGCGGTTTGAGATGGACAGACGCATAGATCAAACAAAATTGGGTATCTAGCGAAGACGATATCGCCTCTATCGATTTTAAATAGTTTTCAACGCAATCATATCAAAAATCAAAAGATGCAACTGACATCCTAAAGTAGGTATAGTTAAAATGCCAGACTCTCGCGCGTACATATTCTGTGATGTGAACGCTTGCACAGTGCGGTGACGCGTGATCTTATGAACTTGCTTTAATTACAATAATAATTCTATTAAGCGAAATGTCGCTTAAGCCAAATAGTCTTTCATCCCTCGTTATGTTTATTAAATATAAATCGCGAAAGAAACTTTATAATGAAAATTGTATGGTTTAAAATAAAAACGTACCACATTAACTTGGCCCACGGCATAGCCCAGCACGAGAGTGAAGGTCGTGATGGCGTTCCTGAGAGCGAACGGCCTGGATACATCGCAAGGTATGAGCCTCAGTCGAGCGGCTAGAGTCAACGCGAGGACGGCAGCCGACCACGCGAAAGCGGTGACGAAGAGCAGCAACAAGATGGTGGTGCGCGGCAAGATAGCGGCCTGCAGCGTGCCCGCCGCCACCAGCGCGCCCAGAGCCGCGCCCAGCGAACCGGCCCAACCGCCGTCCGTCGACGCGCGGTACTGAAATACAACAATAGACTGACTTTTACTAGTGGTAGGACCTCTTGTGAGTCCGCGAGGGTAAGTGCCACCACCTATTTCTGCCGTGAAGCAGTAATGCGTTTCGGTTTGAAGGGTGGAGCAGCTGTTGTAACTATCTCAAGGTGGGTGGCGCATTTACGTTGTAGATGTCTATGGGCTCCAATAACCACTTAACACCAGGTGGCCTGTGAGCTCGTCCACACATCTAAGCAATAAAAAAAAACAACAACCCAGGCTATCTTACATGATGTTAATGTGTAAGTAGTCTATTGAACATACAGGTACATAACTACTTTGAACTGCTTCTATTAATACGTCAT
This sequence comes from Bombyx mandarina, assembly GCF_030267445.1. Lineage (NCBI taxonomy): Eukaryota > Metazoa > Arthropoda > Insecta > Lepidoptera > Bombycidae > Bombyx > Bombyx mandarina. The sequence goes on from NC_143217.1 coordinate 6,554,575, forward strand.
CATTCGTCCACAATAGTACTATATCTTAATTTAATTTTCCTACTAACGTCGTCTTAATTCCTACTAAATTTTTTTCCTACCCATTCTAGTAACCTCGAGGGGTTATTCTAGATTCACCGAACTAGTAGATAAGCTTATGGGGCTCAAGCCGGGAGGGTTGTTAACACTGGCTCTAGCAAGAGCAGTGCTTCGCAGAATATACCACCGGATCAGAAACGCGACCCACTGAGAAGATCCGCCGAGAAACTCAGTGTCTATGGGTTCATTTACTCGTCGAGCCTTTCGTCGCAAGCGATGGGTTCGGCGAGGACGCTGATCGGTGCTTGAGGTTTCCTACTACTAATAATCGCTATAAATTCACAAATTAATTAGAAATTGTTCATAACAATGTTCTACCGATTTGTGTCGTGAAATATCACACGTTCCGATCAAAAGGACATAACAGCCGTTATGAAATTGTGAGTTCAACTTTATGCCTCAAGATATAAGGCGTATTGAAACCTAGTGTTAAAATACCGCACTACTCTACCAAAGGGCTTTGCAAGAGAAATTGACAGACGCTCTGATATCACAGTGTATAAGACCTTCGGAGTTCTTGGGTGAGATTTTATTCCGGTTACCTGAGCCTCTTTGTCAGCTTGTTTGAAGCACAACGTTAGCAGATGCACGTGGGTTGCCTTCTCGCGATGCACGGAGCGGGCGTCTATGGCTTGCGCTAGGTACTTGTTGACGCGGTTGGTAGGCTGGTGGTAGACAGACGAGTGACGCTTTTTCAGAGGCCGCTTAAATTTCTCCGTTACCTTATTCTGTGGAAAACATTACCGTTGACGGAACTAATTTGAACGTTGTTTTCTTTTTATCTTCCCTAAAGCTAACAACAAATGGGTGGGAGTAGATAAGTGGATACACATCGATTGAAGGGGACACGACGAAACGTAGGGGGGGGTGACACGGTACACGACATGCCGACTCCATGCCTCACAACATGGCTTTACGGACTGACCTTATAACACAAGTTCCGGACTCCGAAGCAGCGTTACATTATTAGAACATTAAGATAAAATGATTAAGTTGACGATCATATCAAGATTTTCATAAAACTCACATTAAAATATATTCTGATTACTCAATTTTGGAATTTGACTCGGAGGGAAAACTGGTATGTTGCATATGGAGTTAATGAAAGTTTTTCGGTACTCAATATAGAAACGAGACGGAGTTACACTAACATTTATGGCAAAGTATAAAGAAATCGAGCAGTAAAGAAAAGTGAAAATATAATTAATCGAAGGGCAAGTAACGCCATGCAGGTTAATCAATCGACAGTCGAGGGTTCATGCCATGCTCTAGTGCACAAGGTGGCCTGTCGGGACAGCGAGTGAAACACAGTTCGGTGCATTTAGCTTTATTAATAAAAATAAAACTCATTAAAACTGATAAATTAACATTATGATCTTAAAGAAAATATTCCGTTTAAGACGATATCGAACGCTCGCCTTGTGGATTTCTCTTTGTTTCCTATCGAAAGCCGAAAGTGCGTAAACCGCGAATAGGTCCATTGACAAGTTAGAGGTGAGCCCACAACAAAATATATAGGGAGCATACATCGTGTCGCCCGGTAATATGGTGGAAAACAATTGTACACATGAACAACATTCTGTCTGCGCTTACTGTTTCAGCGGGTTTTTGTCGAGGAACTAATGTCCAAGGTCGGAATATCTGAAAAACAACGAGCAGGCCTCTTTAGTAAGTTGCGGGTGCTTGGGTCATCCACTCGCGGTCGCTGGGCGATACACTAAACAAAACGTGCTCGATTTGTTCCTGGATACATTTATTAAAACAGCAACGGGCGAAGTCTTCAATTGACCGGCAACTATAATAGGGGTAATTAGTTCACTCCACTGGGGACCACTGTAGGAGCTGTGCGTTGTGCGTGTGCCACAGAAACTCTTGTCGTCGTTATTCGTGATTGGAAATGTGTAATTAAATATGCGAGGGAAAGGAATTATCCTTTAAGTGTTCTAATAATTTAAGATGTAAATTTGCGCAAAATCGACCTTGACATTCCATTTATATTTTTGACCGTTACGTCGTGGCACTCGAAAAGCCTCAATGCAAAATCGATTTAATAGAAAGCTAGTATAACTTAGTACAAAAACCATCACGCAGGAACAGAAGTAACTACTCAAAAATCATCAAAGCGAGGTTATGTAATTTGACACACAGAATGTATGAAACGCATCTTATACTCGTATTATTACTGCGATGCATTTCACGTACAAAGTTTCGAAAGCGTGAAATCACAAAATTAGGTGCAAGAGCATTAGCCACCACGCCTAATCAAAACCTACGCGAGCTATATTAATCTAATTCGCCCCTAAGTGCATCACAAAACGTACGCTCCGCGACCCTGCGAGCAATATCATTCTCAACACAAATTCCATATCAGATTCATAAGGTCGGATATCCATGATTCAAGCTTTTCAATTCCAATTCAAAATGTCATTATGTTCTATGTATTTATTGACCAGTTTTTTGTGCTAATGCTTTTCGAAAACTGTTATATCCGATGTTTGTGGAGAGGTGATGGTGAGATGAATTGTTTACAAGTAGAGCCGTGTTCGCGTACGTTCTGTGAGTGACGAGCTCGCCTCCGCTCCTCGCGAACGATTGAAGCTAAGCTTTACTCTGATACACATTTAAGGTTAGGTCCCTTGCGAACACTTTTTGGGACTTAAATTAGTTTGGAGGGCGAGATGTTAATTTACGGAGTATAAGAATTCGATTTCTGATTTGAATTTCGGGTGAAGATTTAAATGAGTCTATAAAAAATATGTAGTTATTTAAAAATAAGGTATACTCGTATACATAGCGCATTTTAATAGTTATTAGTGAGACGCGAGAGATGTTTGCTATTACTGATGAAGTTTAAAGTTGTAATTTAAATATTATTTTATTTCTATAGTCTATCAGAACTATATGAGAATTATATCATAAGATGTTGAATTGTCCAACGTTTCTCTTGAAAAATACATAATTTGCAGAAGTGACTTTATAGCACCTTATGTGCGATATATTGAGTCTGAGATGTATGAATTGTTCTTTTCAATTTTTATTTTTAAAGTCGCAGGCGACAGTAATATTTTGTTTTGGTATAATAATCGGGTTTCTTTGGACAGTTTTGCAAAAGACCCCGCCTTAAAAAGTGATATATTATAAAAGGTTGTATTCCGTCCGAGGAGCGGAGCGCGGCTTCGGGCGGGATGCGGACGCGGTGGGAGGACCGTGTGGTGCGCGCGCAGGGCGTGGTGCTGCAGGAGGGCGTCGAAGGTGTGGTTGTGGGGGGCGCGGGAGGGGGAGCCGCTCACGTCGTCCGCCCGCAGTGCCGCCACCCGCAGCGCCTCCGCCGACCCCGGCTCCGCGTGCAGTGCACGCTGCAAGTCCAGCACCTGCACACACCCCACACACTATACCATTAAAACAACGAACTCCATTGACCTATCGATATATTACATGACAGAATACGAAAATAAAAAAAATAATAGGTTGGGGAAAATGGCTTTTCGCATTATAGTATGTATGAACTTGTAATAAAATCTCTCTGGCTATGCTATTGGTATCTGGCTGGTTTTGGTATCATTAAAACTAAAAAATTTAAAAGAAGATAATTCCATATTCAAATTAGGAAAATGTGTGATTTTTATTTATTTTTCGTACTGTCAAGATGAGTGAATCTAATGAAGAAACTCGATACATTTTAAAATTTTACTACAAAAAAGGTAAAAATGCAACGCAAGCCGCGAAAAAAATTTGCGATGTTTATGGACCTAGTGCAGTGTCTGTGAGAGTAGCACAAATTTGGTTTAAGCGTTTTCAATCCGGAAATTTTGATGCCAAAGATGCACGTCGCTCTGGTCGCCCTATAATGGATAAAATGGATCCTATTTTTGAAAAAGTCGAGCAAGATCGGCATATCACTAGTTACGACGTAGCTGAAGAACTAAGAATTGACTACAAAACAGTTTTGGCACAATTGAAAAAAACTGGGAACACAAAAAAGCTCGATATTTGGGTACCTCACGAGCTCACTGACCTAACCTAATGAACCGTGATTACTCATTTGTGATTCTTTATTACGACGTAATGAAACCGAACCATTTTTGAAGAAGCTGATAACTGGTGATGAAAAGTGGATCACGTACGACAAGAACGTGCGAAAATGGTCGTGGCCACAAGGCGGTCAGGCTTCACAGACTGTGGCGAAACCCGGGTTAACTCGCAACAAGGTGATGCTGTGTGTGTGGTAGGATTGGAATAGCATTATTCATTATGAGCTGTTACGACCAGGCAGGACCATCGATTCTGAGCTCTACTGCGAACAACTGATGAGATTAAAGTAAGAAGTTGAGAGAAAGCGGCCGGAATTAATCAACAGAAGGGGTGTGGTTTTTCATCATGATAACGCTAGACCTCACACATCTTTAGCCACTCAGCAAAAATTAAGAGAGCTTGGCTGGAAGGTATTAATGCATCCGCCGTATAGTCCTGACCTTGCACCTTCAGATTTCCACCTGTTTCGTTCTCTTCAGAATTCTTTAGGTAGTGTTAGGTTGACATCACGAGAGAACTGCCAAAACCAATTGTCGCGGTATTTTGATCAGAAGCCCAAAAATGTCTATAGCAATGGGACCATGTCCCCACCTACAAGATGGAAAAAAGTTATCGAACAAAATGGTACCTACATACTTTAGTTAAATGTAAATAAAATATATTAAAAAAAATTGTGAATTTTCTTAAAAAATGCAAAGAAACTTTTTCCCCAACCTATTATATAGATATATATGTACATTTTAGTAAATTATTTAAACCAAATCACAGCTCTAATCAATCATGTTATAAAATCTTATGTTCCAAGTTGAACGAATACTCAATTTCTGCGACTTCAACGATCATGTTTTCTTTCTGTATAATTTAATTCTCGACGTAATATTTAACATCTTACATATGGATATTACATAAATTTGGATACTATTTCTCTATTGGCAGTGGACTCGCAAAAATAAGTGCGTGCTTTGACATTTAGGACGACACAGCGAAAGCGAATTTTTTAGCGTGTGGAAGTTGAAACGTAAATTTCTTTTCGTTGATTTCAGCATTTAAGCCGCAATTCGTATATTAAAACACAAATGGTGATCTAAATATTCCAATACGTTCGTCCACGAATGGGTACACCAAATAAAACAACACATATGATTTCACAAATGTTATTATTGTCGTATCGTATTGACCAAAGAAGTTGAGAAAATTCACGACATTTACATTGCAATACACAACAGTAATACACAATCGGTAAATTAAAAGTTTCATTAACTTACCTTCGAGTGATGGAAATCTTCAAGAAAAACACTTAAATTTATTGTAAGAAAACGTGTCGACGATTTCAGATTCACAACAAAAATTCCACTTCTATTACTTGCGCTTGATTGTGAACAAATGTTATTTTTCTTTTTATCAATCCGTTCGACCGTCAATTTGTAGCGAGATAAAATAATTCCATTTTAAATCTAATATCTCTATTATCTATTTAATAAAAACATCAAAATCATTGCCGCCTTTTTTGTCGTTCGAAAAAGCAGAGGATTTTTTTGTAAATACATATATACGTTCCATATCTAAAATTTATGTATGTATGTTTTAGTTTAAAATAGTAATAATTCATTCATTAAATTTTTTTTGTAAATACATGTGCATAATATGTTCCCTTTCTAAAATCCATGTATTTTGTAATTTAAAATAATAAAAATTAATTCAATTAATTAATTTCAAATCTATTTCGATTCAATTAAATAAACAAATATAATCTGTGAACACATTGCAAAAAACATATATGATACTAAGATTTAAGATTTCAATTTTATTATATCAATACAATTATACCTTCCGGGCTGCATTGGCCTTGAGTTCCTGAGGCGACGCCGCCATATTCGAGAACGGAACATCCACGTTGAACTTAATCGAGTGCAGGAGTTGTACGACCACGTTGGAAACGTTCTTGAAGGATAGTTTCCGACGCGAACCGGTGCCCAGTCCCGCCGTCGAAGATAAACACATCTACGAGAAAAGCAATGTCAATTGAAAATCAAAGCAATTTTTTTTTATTGCTCAGTCGGGTGGACGAGCTCACAGCCCACCTGGTGCTAAGTGGTTACTGGAGCCCATAGACATCTACAACGTAAATGCGCCACACGCCTTGAGATATAAGTTCTAAGGTCTCTGTATAGTTACAACGGCTGCCCCACCCTTCAAACCGAAACGCATTACTGCTTCACGGCAGAAATAGGCAGGGTGGTGGTACCTACCCGTGCGGACTCACAAGGTCCTACCACCAGTAATTACGCAAATTATAACTTTGCGGGTTTGATTTTTATTACATGATGTTATTTCTTTCACCGTGGAAGTCAATCGTGAACATTTGTTAAGTACTTCATTAGAATTCATTAGAAAAATTGGCCTGTGGTATGCGAACACCGGTGCATCGCTCGATACGAATGCACCGGACGTCTTATCCTTTAGGCCACGACGACTACGGTGGTCTTGAGGGACCATTTCAGCGTAGCCTTAACTAGTAGGTGAGCTCATGGGGCTCAAGCCTGACGACGTTGCTAACACTAACCTTAGCAAGGGCAGTAGTGCTTCATAGAATCTACCACCGGATCGGAAACGCGACCCACTGAGAAGATCCGGCGAGAAACTCAGTGGGCTGTGTCTGTCGGTTAGTTTACTCACCGAGCCCTTCGTCGCGAGCAACGGGTTCGATAAGAACGATTACCGATGCTTGGATTTTTTTGTTATACCTCTAGATCAGCGATTCTCAACCTGTTTTTTTTTTTCTTGCGACACACTTTAATTTTATTAAAATACGGTACATAATCACGGCATCATAGGTTTCAAGTTTAAAAATCGTTTACATACTTATACATATACAGACTAAAAATGAGTACGATGATAATTTTATTAATTTTGAATGAATATTTTGGTAGCACACAATAGTACACAGTGGTTGGGAATCATTGCTCTAGATATTATGTAGACGAACTCATAGTCCACCTGACATGAGGTGGTAGTCTCAACTGTGTTGACGTGAGACAGCTGTTTCGCTCTTCAAACTAGTATGCATGACTGCTTCGCGGCAGAAACAGACAAGATATTAATAAAATTATTAGATTCATATTTAAGTTTTAGACTATTTTGGTCTGGAACCAAATATCTGAAAGATGAGGTAGCAGTTATTCCAATGCTATAATTAGAAATTACATTTATCCTATGTACATCACAGTATAATAAGATACTTGTCCTACGGTATTTTATATATCTATAAAACATCGCAAATACTTTGTAATAATATATTGGGTAAAATGTTAGCAATTATTGTACAGTTCGATTTACGGTTTTAACCAGCTTCTAAGATCAATATACAATCCCAAGACTATTGTAGATACATTTATAACTGAACAGATGTATAAAGTTATCTAAAAATTAAAAAAAACATGTGATGACGTCACGTCCATCAATTGCCGAGAGTGGCTTACGTACTTGCATACATCACTTCAAAATATACGTTTATTTTGGTTCTTTTTCATTTACGATCCGCTATATTTATTTTTTACGTCGAAAACGCGAAACTGTCAGTTATATGTAAAAAACAAAATTTGAATAAGTCTCTAAAATAAACACACTTATATTTATTACACTTATATTTTAAAATAAACTCAAACAGCTTACTTTTCTTCTCCTGGGCGGCGGTATAATGAAGTATGTCTGAACAGAGTGGTCCCTTAGGTACGCGTTGCGACTAGCTCCGTGTCCCGGCTCTACCTCGTACGCACCTCCCAGGCACTCCAACGTGGCTTGGGTGATGTGTACACGACTGAAAAATGGACGAGTATTTTTTTATTATTATTGCTAATTGGGTGGACAAGCTCATAGCTCACCTGGTGGTAAGTGGTTACTGGAGCCCGTAGACATCTACAACGCAAATGCCGCCACCCACCTTGAGATATGAATTCTAAGTCTCAATTTTTACAGTACAGGCTGCCCCACCGTTCAAACCGAAGCGCATTACTGCTTCACGGCAGAAATAGGCGGAAAATTAAGTACATTAAGGGATACTGTTTTACACCAGTTGTTAGCTAGAAAGTTCTTAACCCTTATAATAATTAATTTACGAATATAAACAGTTTGACAAACAGCGAACGCGGCAGTGGAACATACATTTGATATACGACTATAACGTGTTACGCATGGAACTAGGGAAAACTTATGGATTACAAAATCGCATGCCGCGTATCTGCATAAATGAAAAAACAAAGTGCGAAGACAGACTTCTACTCAAATAACATGATAAATCAACAGGAGCGATCATTAACTGCATTAATTTCGCTGGAAGGCTGTGAATGGGCAAATGATCTCGCGATCAATATTATGTGAAGTAGTTGTCGAATACAGACAAGTTGGTGGTCATCATACAATGATGCGGCCTTCCACCGGCAGATATCGAATTTGAAGACGCCGAATATCAGTCCAATTGAAAACAGAAAATTCAGAGGGGGTATGTACTTAAAATAAAATAAAAGAACAATTGAAATTAAACAATACAAGAATCGGATTGAACAATACGTTTGCAAAACCTGATATGGTGATGTAATGGAAGATGCTTTTCACATTATGATGGAGGGTGCGCGGAACGATGATCTGAGACAACAATTCTTTGCAAAATATACAAATTTTAGACAAGTTGGAGGTGTAAATTACGGATAGCCTTTCCGGAATCCGAAATGGCTAAGTCACTATATAAAATAGTTTTGGTAGGCCTTCAGGGACGATAACAGTTTCCTTTATTTTTTTATATAATTATTTTGTTACTCTCTTTTGTTGCACAATGGAATGGCATATTCACTAAGTGAATAATCTGCTTAAAAAAAGATTTAAAAAAAAACTGATATCGGCAGAGCTATGATAGAGAACTAAAACTATGAAAGAGAAGCGTCGGAAAATTAAGTATTGGTGATGGGTTTATTAAACAGACCGTAAATCATATTGATATTACAATAACCCTGTTGGAGTTTGTTCTCAAAATGAAAATGAAAATTCGTGATACTCTCATTACCACTAATTAATATTAAAAAAAACCGCACACAATTTTGTTTGTTCCACTTTAAACATATCAACACCGGCAAATGCACGGCCATAACTCGTTGTGTATGTGTACGTGCGTGGAGCGTAAACTGTAGCGTCCATAATTGGGGCCAGTTAGTTCAATTTAGATTATTTGTTTGGAGTTGTTTAGTTCAAATGTTGTTCAGGTTTCATAGATCCGCGAGATTATTTCAATGTGAAAGATTAAATGTATCCTAAAGCCGAACCATTGTAAAACATCTTTAGTTTACGAATTATGAAACGTGTTTTGTGTGGAAATCAAGAGCTTATTTTGTACTAGCGACCCGACCTCGCTTCGCTTCGGAAACATTAAATTTTAATATTGATAGGCGAGTCCTGCCATGTTGCATGCGGTACGACAATAACTGCGTGTGACACCGCGGGGCTAAGCTAGTCTAAAAAAGTAGCTTAAATTACTCCTTATATCATCAGCTACCTATCAGTCAAAGTCCCGTCAAAATCGGTCCAGCCGTTTCAGAGATTAGCCGGAACAAACAGACAGACAGACAAAAATTCTAAAAAAAGTTTTTTTGGGGTATGTACCGTATATATATTCATATGCATATAGTAAAAAGAGGCTGTTTCAATATTACAAACAGACACTTCAATTTTATTTATATGTATAGATTAATACTCTTACTAACAGCTCAATTTCAATCGTTTTTTTAATAATACTAGTGGTCCCCTGGTATACAAAATTGGACTATAATTAATTGAATTTATAAGTTTGAACATTATTATGGTTATATTTTCAAAGACTACAAAGACTACACTATAGACAAATATTAATAAAGACAAACAATATTTAATCTATTCTCAATTTGACCACAGACTATAAGCAATAAGAGCTTGACAATAAACAAATAGTATGCCTGCGTGTATGTGTCAAATACATGGTAGTGTGTGTAATGTTTTGAATTATTGATATAATGTATTTTATGCTCAATTTAAAAAAATATTAACATTCTGCACTCCTTCTCTATATTCTCTCTAACTGTGGAAAATATCATACTTTTCCCTCCGCGCAATTTTAGTAAAATGGGGTACAAAGTTTTTGCTTCGCGTATTATTCGTAATACATAGATAACTTAATGTATTTGACAAATTATTCGGTGTTTACAGAAAAACTAAAAAAAATATCTGGAAAAAAATAATCAATCAGGCTTCTCTACAATAAATACTCTATGGAACATACCCAGGTTCGCCGCCAGCTTCCATATTGTTTGCAAGAGTGACGTCATTGGACCACACATCGTACTGCCACTTGCGAAGACCGAGCACTCCGCACAACACTCGGCCCGTGTGTATTCCCACCCGCATGTTTAGCTGTACGTCGGTAGCCTCCACAACTGACCTAAAATGCATAAATTTAGCTTTTTACACATTAAAATAAACTCACTACATTTAAAACTTTTTTGGTGTGTAAAACATCGTGTAATAAAAATCAAATCCGCAAAATTATAATTTGTGTAATTACTGGTGGTAGGACCTCTTGTGAGTCCGCACGGGTAGGTACCACCGCCCTGCCTATTTCTACCGTGAAGCAGTAATGCGTTTCGGTTTGAAAGGTGGGGCAGCCGTTGTAACTATACTGAGACCTTAGAACTTATATCTCAAGGTGGGTGGCGCATTTACATTGTAGATGTCTATGGGCTCCAGTAACCACTTAACACAAGGCGGGCTGGGCGCTCGTCCACACATCTAAGCAATAAAAAAAGACCGTTCGTTTGTATCATCAGACGATAAACGCCATAAATAGTCCGAGAACATTGCAACCTGAATTTCAAAGCTCGATTAAACCGCCTTCTAATCGTTTTAATATAAATAATACAAACTAGTAGTTCTTGATTCGGGCCGTTTTTCTAAGCATAAGTCTTCAAATTTACATATAAAACAGAACGTACAATCATTACTAACATCAGTCAGTGGGCTTGGCGCCAATTTTATGATCTTGCCTGACAAATGATTTATTTCGGGGGGAAATAAATGTTCGTTTTGCCATTGACCGTGTACAGCAAGAACGGCCATTTGTTTTCTTATGAACGCCCGTAATCGATTAATGAAAGATTAGTTGTAAGTTTGTTTTGATTGCTGAATGTTTTTTTTTGTGCATACCTTAAATCATCGTTACATTACTGTTAATGCTAGTCAAAATATTGATATGTATATATATATTTAAGCGAAGTTATAAAAATAATGTATTATCATCGGTCCCCGAATTCATCGATCCTCCGATTAACTTGCAAGTCGATACATACACGCCATGTTAACGAAAGCGTTTTAAGAAATCTCTAGAACGATTTGTCGAAGGATGTTCGTTGAATCTCTTTGTTGAAGTATTATTAAATGCTAATTCATATTCTGCAGACCGTACATTATTAATAAACGTGGCCGCTTGGGAAAGAACAAAGTTAAATAGGGAAAAAAGTTCAAGTGTTGTGTATTTTTTAATCTTTGTTCAGAAATTTAATTAATGTTTTTCGATCCAAAGCGGTCTGGCAAAACGCAGTAGTAAACATAATAAGAATATGAACAGGGGTGGACAGTGGATTACAATCCACTTTACGTTGCTATTTGTGAAAAAATAAAACATTTATTTCTATTTGCAATTACTGTAGCTATGTAGGTAATTAATATAACTCTATAACAAAACCTATTTAAAATGAAGTTCATCATTATTATTTCCCACAGACAGCCCACTGAGTTTCTCGCCGGACCTTCTCAGCGGGTCGCGTTTCAGATCCGGTGTACATTCTGCGAACTGCTCTTGCTAGTCCTAGTTTTAACAATGTCTTCAAGTTAGAGCCCCGTGAGCTCACCTTACTCACTCGTTACGCCAGCGTAGCCTCCATAGGCTATATAGGGACTTAGAATTTATACATAGGAAGGCTTTAAATTGCGAAAAATTCTATACTAAAGGTTTGGTGAAGATATTTACGGTAAGACCTAAAATTTGAGACTATTACATAAATATACTTTACCGCCTATGCTTATTACGTAGTATATTTGGTATATAGAGGATTTTACCTTTGATTATATACACGTCATATAATCAAAGGATTTTACATTCTTCAGAATTGATGTCTGGAGAAGCCGCATGGAGGAGAACCACATCTCCTCCATAATGCTATTGAATTTCGTATATATTTATAAGCTAGGTAACTTACAAAACGTAATGTAAAACTCTTTATCTTGTTAAATCGTCCCTATAAATCATGATTTAAGGTAATAACGGCGCAATTTGTGTTAGTTAACAGAGCGGCTGTGACGTTGACCAAGACAACAAATCCTCATAATTTCTCATTAGCTCACTGAACTCCAGCAACTGAGTTTTATTTAGTCTTATTTCATTTGTTTTGCAAAATAAACACACGTTTCTCATAGTCTCGAATTCTATTTTATTAAGATGATTTTAACATAAATGATCCTCAGAATTTTCTTAGGTAATTTGATTTCTACATAGCTACGTTAAATTACCTTTTATTGGTTATTATTAAATGAAATCAATTAACGACTCCTAACTAGTTCGTGTAGTCATAGAACATCAATAATGCAATTGATTAGGAGCTGATAAATCCCAAGGGATTTATAGCATGAGAATCGTCTGCTTGTTGTAGTATCATCATTCTCCTGCCTTTCTCCCAGTCACCTGGCGTCGGCGCAACATGTTTTCTTCTCCCATACTCCTCTATCATATACCATTTCTTCGCTCACTCCCCTCTTACACATATCGTCTTTCACGCAATCCATCCATTTCTTCTTAGGTCTACCTCTTCCTCTAAGGTCTTCCACATCATAGTTAATCTTCTTGTTGTAGTATAGCCTCTTTATTTACTTAACTGATTTCCTGTTGCCCTATCAAGTGGTACCAAGTAGTACCAACGTCCTACCTATTTTCTGCAACAAAGCATCCGTGTAAGATCGGACAGGCGTTATTCAATACGAAAGAGGTATCGAAATCAGGTCTAGAGATTATGTCACTTAGTGATGTCTTTGGGCTCAAGTAACCAATTAACAACAGGCACTCAGTGAGCTCGTCTCTTCCACTAATGCAATATACAATTATTTTAAACCTATACATTGTACAGTGAGTGCGTTGAATGGTTAGTCTAAATTTCAACGCATTATAACTACCTACCCTAACAGTTATAAAGCGGATGCAGAAACTACAACCGAAATAGAAATAATCCTATTTCCAGAATATCCGGCGGTCGTTGTTTTGCAATGTACTAAAATAAATCTATACAAATAAATAAAATTGGAGTGTCTGTTTGTAATAATAAAACAACCACTTTTTACTAAACGCGTAAGTATGTATATTTATTTATTTTGTCTGTCTATCTGTTTGTTCCGGCTAATCTCTGGAACGACTGGACCGATTTTGACGGGACTTGTACAGATAGGTAGCTTATGATATAAGGAATAACTTAGGTTACTTTTTTTAGACTAGCTACGCCCCGCGGCGTCACCCGCAGTACGACAATAACCGCGGGTAGCATCGCGGTACTCAGCTAGGATTAATTAAAACGCATTCACTTCATAACAATTTTAGTAGGTTCTATCAGTTGTCTATTTCTGAAACATCTAAAGCGAACAACAGAAGATATAAAAAGAAAATAACAGTCGTTAATCCAGAAATCGCTTCATTTAACAATCGTTCTAATTCTAAAACACATAAATTATTGCAATGCTCGAATGTGTGTTCTTGTTATAAACGAATGCGTTCTGCACTATGCTACATTAAAAAAAAAACTACTTCTTCGAATTCAATTACTAATAAACGTTTACCGAATAATCTACGGAGTTTATTTTCTGAATAATGAACGAGATCCCGGTGTTACCGAAACTCGATAGGTCGGGCCGGGCATACATTTATCGGTGTCAGGACGGGCAGGCATTAATTATTACGTATTAACGTATCATATGACAATTTCGAGCACGTAAGAGGGAACTTTGCCCTTATATTTTCCTTTTTATTCATTAGGCGGTATCCAGACAAATTCTAATCTTCATATTCCGACGTTCGGTGGTCAGATATACTCTATTCAATAAGTGAACAGTTTGAAAGCGCGTACTATATTGAGCTTTTTACGTAATAACTTTTGAAAGACTGTGGTTAAACTAATCCCGTATTAGCACAAAGAAATACCACTTTTCAATGAACTAGCGCTACAATCTAGTTTCATACAAAAACTTGCTTTGGCCATTTTAGCTCTAAGCCACAAAATTATTTTTAAATTAGAATTAATCTATATTTTTGTCCTCTAAGCATTGCCAATGCATTCGTGGCATTCCGGAGTACACTTTATTAATTAATGTTGCTTGACATGTTATTAGCCGACTTCAAAGAAAAGAGGACTATATTTTTTTCTAGGTGAACCAATTGTGAAGATTTTTTTATTATTTGAAATTTGATACTTTTCATGTAGTCCCATTAAAATTATATTAACATCTAACCAATATTCGATTAATTGAGTGATGACATGCTCATTTTAATATAAGAAATTCGTGTTTTCTATTTTGATAAAATTTTGATTTATTTGTTATATACATACGTCGTTTCTTTTACTAATGTTTGTTAGCGAGATTTTTCAGGGCGACCTTTTACAGCCCTTTATTTTCGTGATATTTTTTATTATCTGCCGTAGTCCGTTTATCGGGTACAAATTTGTCCGGGTCACCGACAGCCCGGAAGTAAAGCTTGTTTTCCGGCCGTCCCTGATTCCAATGCTTAAACCCTTTGTCGATTTATCGCTGCACAAATAAACATTTTGTACACCCATATTTCCACATTGATGTAATCGTGTTTTTGTCGTTCACGCTTCTGTAAAATTATCTAACTAATTTCTCCATTATAATTACGCGAACTTGCCGAAGTAAATACAGTAAGTAATACATCTTTTGAATTTATATTATGTGATTCTAACGTATTCTTTGAAATCAACGTTTAATTTAAATAAAGTCAACTATTTAATGTAATGAACAACTTCAAATTACATAAAAACGGAGAAAATAGCTTTATTATTGAGTTCACTGCCTCATAAAATGGCTCGTAATACACGACCGACTACATAAAGTGTGTCTTCGAATTCCAGAGACACGGAACGTTATGAGATTCGTTTATTTTCATTTTTCATCCTCAATTTAATAAATTCTTGCTATGCTTTCGCACTAGTTCACGAATGTTCCAGAAATTAAGGCCGATTACGCCCACTTACGGACAAGTCATACGATATTAAAACGTTTTACAAGCCCAACGTTTACAGACACAAATGAACTATTTAGCTAATTAGCTGAAATGGGCATACCGCGTGAGTCATAGGTTACCGACCGGAGCCCGTATGCAGCCACTTTGACTCAAAATCTCTATTGCATTTGCACATTAGCTGTGGTACTCTTCAAACCGAAATGCATGTTTACTTAACCCACCAGAGCGAATTTGCAACATGCTATGCCACATATACTTGAATAAAAACTAAGTATATATCTCTCTTCGTCGCTTCCTCATTACTGAGGATCGTGACCACCTTGGTCTAGTTTTTGCACCAGCTTCCTCCAATGTCGCTTGCATTCGGCCTGCTCAATGGCGCCCGGGACGCTGGTGTTTTTGGGCTCCGTCCACCTGGTTGGCAATCTTCCTCGACTTTCTCTTTCCTTCCACGTGACCTACAACTATTAGTTTTTCCAAGTTGTCAGGATTTCGTCGGGCCACGTGTCCGAAGTACTTGAGGAGGCGCTGTATACAGATCGTAGATAGACGGGTCTTGACGTGTATATACATATGTAGTTAACTTACTGCTGTTACGGGTTGATAATGCATAGTAATAGCTGTGAGTAAAGGAAGCGATAGTCACATACTCTCGTTGTGATTAAATGATGAACAAACTATTTTCAATCATTAAAATTATCTGACCTACATTTTGGGTATTGCATAGACAAGCGAAGAAGCTCACTGACGATCTGATGTTAAGTAATTACCAGAGGTCATAGAAATCACTACGTGAATGCGGATCTAATCGATACAGGAGATCTAGTCTCTATTCAACAGTATAAAAGTTTTTCACCTTCCAAACCTGAACGCATGACTGCTTCGCAGCAGAAATAGACCGGCCGGTGCTCCGTGCCCATTCGGGCTTATAATACGCCCTATCACTAGTAAATACGCAATTTATATTTTTTTCGAGCCTTATTTCTATTATACAGCATTCTTTCATAATTGTGGAAGCTAATTGTGAACTTTTATTAAGTGCGTAATTAATGAAAATTGCTATTTTGATTTGAGTACACGAAGTACCTAATCTTTTAAGCCACAACGACTTTAGTCTTCGACTTTTACATTCATTAAATTACGAGACGTCTCTTACATGGTTTTTATATTGCCTATGTATTATATGGAATTGTGGATATTAAAGTCATAATATAATATCAAACATTTTTCCTTATTGTAGAAACAACATGATAGATTTCGATAAGACTTCAGTAAACACTACTCAAAATAGCTCAAAATAGATGCACCGTCACGTAATTCCGACACGCGCCTCTATTGACAGAACGCAAGTCGACATTGTCAACATATTCCCTATTTGATCCATGCTGTTATACCATATCGTGAACATTCCGCGTAATTGTGTATCGAATCACCATAAAACGCTACTATTTGTTTGTTTTCAACCAAGTATACAACGATTTTTCCAAAAAGACTAAACCGACTATACTATTTATCTAATTACTATTTTAATAAGTTTGATCTGTGTGTGTGTGTGTGACTGTTTTAAAAAGATAAATATTTTTTTTGCTTAACACCTACATGTCTCCGCCTACGCGTTATTAATTCGAACTCTATTGAACTTAGTCAAATTTCGACAAACACGATACTTACTATAATAATTTTTATTTGACTACTATTTTTATAAGTACATTTAACCAGATTAATAGTGTTCGAAACTGTTGAGTATCAGCAGAGTTGTTATTGTTAAAATAACACGGTTCAAGGTAATGATTAGGTGTGGTCAAGGCTGACCCTGTGTTTTCAGGGAATTTTAATTTTAACTAGTGTTCGCCTAATAATCGGTTATCAACCAGCATCACTAAGACCTCAGAATTTTATTGTTAACTTTTCTCTTGTTTTGTGAATATTTACATTTTTTTTAAAAACTATATCCGTATTAATTTCTTAATATTTCCTAATTTATTTCTTAACAGTTAATGAAAACAAAAAAATAACTACCATGCTATATAATATATTATATAAAAAATACTACATCATTGAGATAATGGATCTTAAATCTCAAATTGGGTGGCGCCTTTAAGTTGTATTTCTATGGGCTGCGAGTTCTATGTCACAATTGTATTCTACAAGGGCTGTTTCATTAATCTAAACCGTACCACATAACTGGTTCATAGCAGAACTAGGCCAGAAAATATGAAGTTAGAATATTGGTAAAAAAAATTCAAATAGGAACAGTATATTTATAATTCTGAATTTCTTTGAAGTAATCAAACCGTGAAAATATATTTCATTTCTATGTTTCTTGCATCCAAAGCATACGATTTATAACTAATTACGAATAAGCTTAATTATGTAAATAGATAAATACGTAATAGAAACAAAAGGCAATGCAATAAACAGTGATTTTCCTTCCACGTTAATAATGACTATTACATCTTGATTAATTCAACGATCAGTTCCAAAGTTAATATGACAAATGTATCTTTATATACAAAAATTTTGTGTCGCGTTATTTGTCCGCGATGTACTTCTGAACTAATAAACTGAATTTAATTAAACTTTACACACTGTGTGTAGTTTAGTTCAACTTGAAATATAAGTGGGTTTTTTTAATCATAATTTATAATGCCTAGATTTATTATTGCAATTTATTTGTTTTATATACGACAAAACTTTGATATTATCTGTGAGCTCTATAAGATTCTAACCGATGTTGTAACTTAGCTTATCGACATGTTGCTTTACTGTACGGATTGAGTAGTAGGTAAGTATCTAAGAGATGGCACAGTACTGAAAGTCTAAAATTTCATTTATGCTCATTATTGTATTTAAATAATTATCAATATTTGTCCTTTATGCATTGCTAAGCCGTTGATTCGTTGCGGTTAGCGATCTCGGGAAGGTATCTGTCAAGTACCATCAATGTACAATATAGATGACACGTGATTAGTTTAAAGAAATCTATGTTTTTCACACAATTCGTCACAGGGAGCACAGGGTTGACTAGTATTATAATATATTATTTTTATGATAATTCTGGGTGTTATTGATGATTGTTCCGCGTTTGTGTTTTCGGTAAGCCATAATACAGAAAAACGTAACTTTGCCTTTGAATTTGTATTTTTAGGTGTCGAAACTATTGATTAATAATAATTTATAGCTTTTCACTATTCAGAAATACTCGGCGACTATTTTTCCTTGGTCAGTTTATATTCAAACTATCCTAACTCTATTTTACTTAATGATACTTTCCCTAAACTATTAATTCTAAAGATTGTGCGTGTTGTGAATAGATTGGTACCACCGATTCGAAGAATATTCCATTGAATTCAATTGACACTTTGATCATATGTCTAACTCCAGGTAAACTGTAAGCTCTTACACTTCTTGTAATTTAAAGCTAGTGTCAATTCATAATAAAAATGCAATCAACGTTCTTTAATGATCAGGTTACACTCTTAATAAGTAAATTTAATTAAGAATCATAATAATGTACTTTGCAGGACGAGAGTCTTAACATTAACGTAAGCAAAGAAAGCTATTAATAGGCTTTATGCTTGAGCGACTCTTTGTTATATTAATGAGCATTCGTTTGTTATATTAACAACTGAATCTGTTTAGAAAGCTCTAAAATAATCTGTCCCCAATTACCGAAAGTGCACGAGACATGCGTAGCATATAGATGCTTAGTATAAAGAAACAAGGTTAGTACAAAGCGAGAAAAACCATATAATATTTTATCAATATTATACATATTGTTATTGAATTAAAAATGTGTATTCATGAAAAATATAATTTATAATTAAAATGCATGTGTGCTGTTCAATATACGTAAAGCTAAATCTGTAGTGTCCGTGACGTAATGAGCAAGACGTCCGGTGTTTTAGTTTCGATTAATACTACTATACGAGGTTCAAATCGTATGGCATACAATTTTTTTCTGAGTAAATTCGCCCTTACCCGTGTACTGCATTAATAGTACAAACGATTTAAAAAAAATGCATTATCACTTTGGTAGACCAACCTTCAGTGATAGGTACCACCATCCTTCAAATGTATGTCGCGAATCAGTCACGCGTTCCGTTTTGAAGGTTAGGGCAGCCGTTATACCAAACAATTGTGAATTCGACGACATGCCTCAAAGTCGGTGCCGGCTTTCATATTGTAATATCAGTCTCTGATAAGCATTTAAAACCAGATAGGCTGTCTTCTGCCGCACTACAGCAAAAAAGTTTTTTGCAGCTCTTTTTTAATTAAACCGATCTGACAACCCTAACGTCGTACCAAATGCAACACTAACAATGCGAGTGACTGACTGGCAGTTTAACAGTAGAGTTGTTTTACGTCAGACGATCATTCAAAGAAACATTCAGGTCAAGATCGAAACAACCATTTCGACGTTTCGCCACACATTTGTAAAAACTCTTAATTTTGCACATGTCTCATATACATAGGTATATACGAGTATTATTGTATTTACAGTTTCTAGATTTAAACTTTCTTGGCCTGATTTTGCTGACGTTACTAGGAACCACGTAACGTCAATGCCACTTCCCATCATGAGGGACGAGATTTGTTCCAATGTCTTGGCAAACGGATTTTCTCAAATCTCAAATCGGAACTGATGAAAGTCAGTAAAAATTGTTTATGCTATTTATTATGATGTTTATGTAAATGTTTATTTACTGGTGGTATGACCTCTTGTGAGTCCGCACGGTTAGGTACCACCGCCCGGTATTTCTGCCGTGAAGCAGTAATGCGTTTCGGTTTGAAAGGTGGGGCAGCCTTTCTAACTATACTTGAGACCTTAGAACTTATATCTAAGGTGGGTGGCGCATTTATGTCGTAGATGTCTATGGGCTCCAGTAACCACTTAACACCAGGTGGGCTGTGAGATCGTCCACTCATCTAAGCAATAAAAAATAACGAAAATTTCGCATATTTTTTTTTTACATCGGCTACCCCACCTTTCAAACCGAAACGCATTACTGCTTCACGGCAGAAACAGGCGGGGCGGTGGTACCTACCCGTGCGGACTCACAAGAGGTCCTACCACCAGTAATTACGTAAATTATAATTTTGCGGGTTTGATTTTTATTACACGATGTTATTACACTGTGGAAGTCAATCGTGAACATTTGTTTAGTACGTATTTCATTAGAAAAATTGGTACCCGCCTGGGATTCGGACACCGATGCATCGCTAAGTAAAAAATGCACCGAACGTCTTATCCTTTAGGCCACGGCGGCTAATTGTTTGATCTTTATTTACATATTTTTTTTATACTAAAAGCATTATTAGTAATTGTTTTTAAGAATATCAGACAACCATTTTTAATCAACACCAAGAAGGACAAATATAATAAATCATTACTTTAGAACTTTAAAAAATAATCTCAACGGTAGGTCAAAGAAGATAGTAAAACATCAACTCATTTATACCCGCATAAATATAAAAAATATCAGAGCATCCTACATCAACTCATATATACCCACATAAATATAAAAAATATCAGAGCATCCTGATGTTGTGAGTGTACCTTACACTACGAAAACACTGAACTTTCACATCAAATCATTTCGTTTTCCTTTATAACGAACGTAGACGTCTCGACATAATTTAATGTGACGCGTGGAATTTCTGACGAAAATAATAGAACTCTAAACAAAACAATACGTTTCGCTGAAATCTTTGATTTTCAATATTCTTTGCCAACAAAAAATTAATCAAGACTATGAAAAACTCGTAAAAATTATTTTCATCTAGAATCATGTGACGTGAGCTGTGTTGTGATAGTCTAGAAACTATAAATGATTGAAATAATTAAGATATATCGAAATTGGCTGACCGAATTAACAAAACTATCTATTAACTTAATTTTGCCTAGAAACTTTGACTTTGACTTTATACATTTAAAGGTAAGAGAGAAGAAGACAGATCATTCAAAGATAATCGAGTATTTGCAAGATATGTGTAAGAGTTTTGATAGGACGTCTTGTGAGCCCGCAAGGATAGATACCACCACCTTGTTCATTGCTGAGTGAAGCAGTAATGCGTTTCTGTTTGAACGGTGAGGCAACTGTTGTAATATATAAAACTGAGACTTAGAACTCAAGTATCAAGATGGATGGCGTTGATATTTATGGGCTCTAGTAACCATATAACACCAAACATGCCATGAACTCATCTTACCAACTAAAAAAAAAAACAATTATCTACAATCGAAGTAATTTTTAAATGACCGCGTATAAATGATATGAGAATCTAAAATTATTGAAGAATTCACGACCCATCATAAATATACGGAAACCGGCGAAGTTGAAATACGTCAGTAATATAATAGTCCGTGAATACCGACCGATACAGGCTGTCTGCGCTTGGGGTTGCGGCTTGCGGTCAAAGCGCGGTATTCTCCGCCTCTTGTAGCCTCGCCATTTGTTTACAATATAAGATTAACCATTTTAATAGCATTCAATACGCCGCGGCGCGGGTTTTCTAATAGACTTTTTTGTGGTTATTACTTTAATTACCTACCTACGATACGATGATTAATTATTTAACACCTATAACATTTTGGATCGTTTTTGCAATTCAATAACAATTTAAAGACAACTTTATAATTATTAACCAACATCGTGTGACTAAGATTTTATCCAGGACCGGGGTCATGATCACAACGCAGTGTTATATTTTTAGCTGTACTCCTTTGAGGAGCAAACGCGCAGATAAGCGGGCATCGCGACATAGACAATGCGCACGCTACCCACACATCCAGCTCTTAAAAATAACACGACTACACAACCACGCAAATAAACTATGAGTTTATATACGTGACGTTGTTCTCGAAAAAAAGGATATTTTTGGATCAAGGACGATAATGCTAATAAATGCTATTTAAAACAAGAAACATTCGATCGTATTGACACGAAAATCCTTTAAGGTGATGGAAAATGTTTTACAAGATTATTGTGGATAACCTCTCTAGGTTTCACCTTTACTTGGGTCGAGTGACACATCTATTGAAAATAGGGTCAGGTCTGTTTATGTACTTTGGAACTGTCAGAAAGACATTATCTCCCGAGAAATGATATTCCCTAGGCCTTGAGAAAAGATAACAAAGTCTTGCACTAGTTTGGTAGACGACAGGTTGTTGAGTGAAACTAATAAAGTGAGGTCAGGCCGCCACTGAGATTGAGGAATGTGGTTGAAGCCTCAATTCTAATATTAATTGAAGTGTCTCCGCACTGATCGTTCAAAGAAGCGTGATTATTAATAGCAAAAGCTAATACGACCCACTACACGTAGAACGATTACCGCATCGTTAATGCTGTGCTGATAAAATGCCCGATAAGTCTCATTAAAATATGTACTTAACATTTCAATAATAAAGAAGGACGGATTTTACGTAATACGTATTTAAAACGCCCCTGAAAAAGTTACGGATAGAACTGGTACTAACAATCAAAAAAAAATTACTATCGGAGGGTACTAGTATTAAACTTAATATGTATTTTTCCTATATACTAAGGTAGACACAATTTGGTCAAATCTAATAAAGGAATTGAGGACATTGAACTAATGAACTCGCTTGATTGGACAGTAAAAAACGTTCCAGAAACAATACAGTTGAACTTTATTGAAATGTGTCATGGAATTATAAATCCTAATCACACGAAGCAATCATGCGTTTCGTTTTGAAGGGCACCACAGCCTTTAAGACCAATGCAATTAAACTTGAATCATGTTTCTCGAGAAATATTGACGGCGCAGTTCATGTTGCAGTCCGCTTAACATTATGGACTATGACCTTATTTACCCATCTCAGTAAATAAAAGCTGAGAAATTCACAGGTTATAAAAAATAAAAAATACATTTACGACATAAACTTAACTTTCCACATTTTGAATAATTTCTTCACGCTTTTTTTTAATTGCTTAGATGGAAGGACAATCTCACGGACCACCTGCTTTCAAGTGGTTACCGGGGTCCATAGACAGCTACAACGTAAATGCCGCCACCTACCTTGAGATATAACTTCTAGTCTCAGTATAGTTATAGCGTCTGCCCCACCCTTCAAACCGAAAAGCATTACTGCTTCACGCCTGAAATAGGCAGGGTGGTTGTACCTACCCGTGCGGACTCACAAGAGATCCTACCGCCAGTAAAGCATGTGGTTGACGGGCTACTAACATTTCTAATCTGTAAACTTATAAGTGGTAGCTGTCCATAGCCCGGGGATTCTTCGCACTCAAGAATCCCCGGGCTACGGACAGCTACCATTTATAAGATCTTCTAAATAACCGAAGATCGGGTTCAGTGGCGAGCTTTGGGGAAGGCCTATGTCTAACAGTGGACTGACGAAGGCTGATGATAAAACTTATAAGTATTTATTGGGAGAATTGAACTCACGCGATGCCATCGATCATGTCTAGTCCCATCTCGACGGTGCAGCGAGCATGGTCGGAGCGCGGCTCCGGCAATCCCGACACGCAGTAGTAACAGTCACCCAGGATCTTGATGCGGAGGCAATGATTGTCCTGTACCAAAAAAATATTTAAATATTGGGTTATTTTCGGCAATAGTAGCCATAAGTCACACAAGTTCCCCAGGGCGAGTGAGCGAGATCGGGCTTCGTCTGGATAATTGGCTAATAGCTACCTGAACGTCTGTCTCTAGGCAAAACCAAACAGCTCAAGAATAGTTTTTGTTAGTGCATCTATGATCGCAGCTCACGACGCAACAACTGTAAAGATACCTCGAGGAACAAACACAGCGGACTAATTTTAAAGGCATTGGTTATGACATCCCATGTGCTCGTAGATTTTATAATTGTGTTACGTGGAATGCAAAACCAAAGTAGAATGCAAGTTTAAAACTTATTCGTTTTGCGGGGACCCTTAAAACACACCCTGTATTATGGGACTTACGTTCGCCAATTGATCGAATCTTCCGAACAGTTCGTTCAGTAGCCGCACCAGCTCCTGCGCGCTGCACTGCGAAGCGAGTACAGTAAAACCGACGATGTCCGCAAACAGTATACTACGGAAAAGACAAATGTCACACTTAGAGGGATTTTATCAGTCAAAACGTAAATATACCTTATGATCTTACGGCTAAATGCTTTCATTTAATTGGCATTTGAATAAATCATGCTATTGTACTTTTTTTTATTGCTTAGATGGGTGGACGAGCTCACAGCCCAACTGGTCTTAAGTGGTTAATGGAGCCCATAGACATCTAGAATGTAAATTGGCCACCCACCTTGAGATATAAATTCTAAGAAAATAGGCAGAGTGGTGGTACCTACCCGCGCGGACTCACAAGAGGTCCTACCAGCAGTAATTACGCAAATTATAATTTTGCGGGTTTGTTTTTTATTACACGATGTTATTCCTTCACCTCAACACTCATGCAGTGTTTAGTGTTTACAATCAACTACCTACATTTTTTCAAAGATGTCCAATTTTTTTTTCTCGTAGCACCACATACTATACAATTTTGAACTTTAGTTTAGAAGTTTAGTCAAAAAGCATAACAAATTAAAATTTTTAATCGGTTCTAACCGTTCTGGAGTTGAGCTTTAAGTTTAGAACTATCGTAATGACGCATTTACGACAAATACTAATTAAAAAAAAACTGTTTTAACAAATTATATCAAACTATGTAACCGAAGGAATATTTATTATATCATAAAACTACAATGTAAAAAAAATTAAAGATACGTAATGTATTTTTTTATTGCCCTTGTCGAGCGTACGGCCCTTGATAGTGAGTTGTTACGGTAGCTCATCGACGTCAGCAACGCCAACCTGATTGATGCCTTCACTTCCAAGCCGCTGCCTATCTTTATGTATAATACAAGTTTTTATCTGGTTTTTTTTCCTACCTAAGCTGATAGTCTAGACAAACCATATCAGAGTAACCTTATCCTTAAACCTTACTAGTTAAGGTTACGTGAACTCAAACCTGACGATGTTGCTAACACGAACCCTAGCAAGAGCCGTGCTTCGCAGAATCTACCACCGGATCGGAAACGCGGCCCATTGGGAAGATCCGGCGAGAAACTCAGTGGGCTTTTATCTATGCAATAACAATATACATGCATAGAAAAATATAGACAAGTGCATACAGCCCGCCTGATTGTAATAAAATAATATTGGGCCCGTTTTGTACAGTCCGGCTAGGGAACATTGAAATGGAAAAATCATTTTATTTTAAAACGCGTAAGAAATCGCGTGAACACTTTAATTTTACTTAAATATAAAACAAAAACATTCCTCATGTTAAAGTTTTAACCACAAAAAATCATCGTTGGTTTCATGGTTTTAAAAATGCTCGTAGATTTTTACGAACTAAAATAATAGCATCAGATTGTTATACCATTTATAAACACAGGCGGAAATAATTATTTATTTAGTTACAATGTGAAAAATGATTATTTACTGTGAATAGAAAAAGCAATAACAACAACAAACGTGAATTGAATTGGACCGAAAGAAGCAAGTTTGTTTGAAACAAAAGAGAAAATAATATTCTTACTAAAATATTTGATCGAGAAAAGGTTAAAGGTTCGCCTCGGTTACGCAATCCATCACACGTAAACAGGCGCGGTGTGTACTTTGTAAATATTTATGCAGTACCACTAAGTACTGTACATCATTATTATTAAAAGGTCATCATTTTAGTGTTTTTTCCGCATTACAGGCTTGAAGTTGTAATCGCATTTGTCTCACTATTCTACTACCCTTGAAAACGAATTATGTATCTGTTTCGTGACAGAAATAAACCGAATGGTCGTACCTACTGGTACGGGCTCACTAGATACCCTATAACCAGTAAAATCTTCTAATCAATATGCCGGTTTATTAATACTAGTGCTCACGCTGTAGTCGAAATACGACTATAATTGAAATTATAAGTTTGAACATTATCAAGGTTCTATTGTCAAAGAATATTAAGCTTCTATAATCACAGATTTCGCCAAGCCTACACTATAGACAAATAATATTAAAGATAAACAATATTACCCTATTCTCAATTTGACCACAGACTTTAAGCAACAATAAAAGTTCACAATAAACAAAGAGAGATATATATATATGGGTGATTATACAAAAATTGGGTAACTCAATGTCATCAGCCAATATATACAAAGTCTTATTATATTTTATTGAAATACCAATTTATTTTAAAACAACGAAACGTCCTTTACTTGGTCACCCAATTTCACTTCTTTATTTTAAATACAAGTTAGTAAAAAAACCAAATTAATACTTAAAACGTCAGTCCTTTGGCATGTCACAATCCCGAAAACTAACAATCAAGTGACTATCCATTAAACATTATCATTGATTTAAGAAAACTTACTAATTTACTACAATCTGTGATGTATATAGTATTATATACTACAACTTTCATAATGCAATGTTCTTCATTTTATTTTAAAAAAAATAAGAAACTTTGTGTTCGTTTCATTCGTCAGTCCGTTGTGTGTTCTTTAAAATTTGAAAATCTCGCCAAATATCACCGAGTCAAGGTCAAATCCCTGTTTAAGCTTTAATGTTGATACTGAAGTTAGTGTCGGACCGCACAATTTGACGGTCGCCATAACTGTATCAGTGCTTGGGTTGTGTTTGTCGTCTACACACGTGCGAAGCCAGTCAAAACTTCAGTCCTGTGGTGAGTCGTTATTTTCTTGTTAATGTGAGGTTTATTTTCATTTATACATAGTTAACTATGATTTGTTAAAATTTAGTTTGTTGATATTCGAAATTACCAAAAAAAACATTAGTTCTGATTATAACCTCCAATTATGCCCTTTTCGTCAGTCCGTTGGCGTCAGTCCTTTGTTAGGTATCGCGTTAGAGGACTGACGTGTCTCCATAGTACTGTTTTTTTATGTTGTTTTAGAGCGCATTTATCTTAATTGCTACCATGTATAAGTATTTCTATTTTATATTTCAGTTTAAAACATCATGCGGCACGCTAAAATACTAGGGAAGAAATATTTAAAAAAAAGAGAGAAGCCGGAACGGCTCGCTTGGCCAGAATTAAGTGATCCTATTAAATTAACGGAATACAAAAAAAAATATTCAGTACTTAAGGAAAAAAGAGAAAGGACAAAGAAAAAATGTTAAAGACATGACACCACAAGAGCAACGAATAACTAGAAAAAAAATGGAAAAATATTCATATAATTACAGGCAAAGAAAACAGCTATTGAAACCAACCACTAATAATTTTATATGCCAGAATACTCCTCCACCAACTGACGACGAAATACGACCCATAGTTAATCAAGCAATCAGACCTGTTATTAACGAAGACCACAGAGCAAAAGAAGCCAAAAGAAGAAGTGAAAGACAGAGAAAATCTTGAAACAGGGAAATAAAAAAGATGGAGGCTATAGTTTCAAAGCTTAAAGCTAAACTAAATACTCAGCGTCAAAAATGTACGAGTCAAAAAACAGCTAAATTACTATTACTAAAAAGTAATAAAATTTGTTAAAAAAACGCCAAAGACCGGAATTGAAGACATGAGAGACAAATATCTCATAAATAAAATAAAAAATCATTATACAGCGGTCTGCTCTTCGGCTGATGATGGAGACGGTGAAGTAAGAGTAACTTTTCTCAAAATTTGTAATCACAATGGCACTCTGTTCAAAATGGATGAAAAAGATGTATCAGATGTTCCCGTGGATCAAATAATTGTACTAATTTTTATTAAATTGCATTATAATTCTTACAAAATTGTGTATTTTATCAGTACTATGTTAGCCTCGTCAGTCCCCTGGCAGTCAAATTCAGAAAATTTTAAATATCTCACAATCTATTTAAAAAAGTGACTGGCCCGATTTGGAAGAAGATAATCATTAGATTAACCATCATATACACCCGAATTTGTAATAATTTGATTTAATAACTATAGTAAACAAAATATCCTCAATAGTTACCCAACTTTTGTATAATCACCCATATATATATATATACTCTTTGTTTATTGTGAACTTTTATTATTCTGTCTGTCTGTATGTCAAATACATGGTAGTGTGTGTAATGTTTTTTTATTGATATAATGTACAATCAAGGCATAATTTTTTTAAAATATTAGCATTCTGCACTCCTCTATATTCTCTATAAGTTGGGGAAATTTCATACTCCTCCGTCCGCGCAATTTTCGTAAAAAGGGGTTTAAAGTTTTGCTTCAAGAATAGATAAATATAGATCATGCAAGGTCCTTTAGCCTGATTGGTTCAATTTGTGACAATTATGTGACACCTGCTCAGTAATTGAGCCAATCATCTCTGCTGATTATTAATTAATAGTAAACGTGAATAGATTTCAAATTATATTATTCACTGATTCAATTTTCGTCGGTTGGTTGTTTGTTAACTCTATTGTGAGACATTAAATATATGTATTAACACGCAGTTGTCATACATACAACACAAAGCAATTAAATTAGAGTTGTGTGAGGTGAAGCAATTGAATAGAGTATTAGCGCGGCACTCCTTTAAAAGTTTCAAAATATAAAGAAGAAATGGTGGTCACTATAGAAAATTAACTGCCAGACAGACAATCCTATCAGTGGAATATCCGTTTAGCTTAAAAGGATCAAGTGTGTCGTCTTCCTGCCAACAACGAAGCCGTTATTGTACGATCGCATCGACGTGTCTAGTAAATTAATTTGTTTATTATTTTAAACCAGATAGTAATTCTGATTGACTGTAAGAATTCAACGCGAAACGCCTCGCTAGTTTATTCACTAATCCAATTCATTATTCAAATCACCAATAAATATGTAATTAATTAATTAACAAAAAACTCTATTAACGTTTTGTAATACAATGATGGAACGGCAGATAATGAATACAGCCGGTAACAATTTCCTTCGCGCTGTATAAATTTCGTCTTCAAAGCTTATAACAAAGACACAACTCGACGGGAAACCTTTGAAGCGAAATCAGAAATTGTTCGTGCTTTTATGACATAAACGTGGAGCCTTTGTGAAAACGGCGACAACAATAAACGGGCTTCTTAGTACATTTTAGTTCTAGTAAGTAAACATTGCGTATTCTTAGTATTGGTTGTACATCATTATTTTATTTGAAACTAGCTGACCTGGCAGAATTTGTAGTGCCTCAATCAATAAATAAAAGACCTAAACTTTTGTATAAAATAAACTTAAAACAAACAAAAGGAATCTGTACGACGGGGGGGACATGAAAGAGAAAACAAAATTTGTTATTTTTATTTAATTTCGAGCATTTTCATATTTATCTACCTTTAAAGCCTTCTCTGGACTTCCACAAAAAATTCAAGACAAAAATTAGGCAAATCGGTCCAGCCGTTCTCGAGTTTTAACGAGACTAACAAACAGCAATTCCGACGAAACTTACACGCTTAGTCAAATTGTAGACGTTGGCCGTGTTATATTAGGACATGGAGGAATTATTGTGTCTCTCGTATAGAATCGAAACTGTCGATAGATCGTGGCTACTATGTCCTTAGATGCGATGCTAGACTTCTGCCAGTCCACAATCGCGCAAGAGGCAGTGGAGAGCGAAAGAGAACCTTTTTTTAGCACAGTTCCACGGTCGTCAAGCCGGAGCAAGAAGTCAGCTTACGCCTAGCTTCAGCCCCTGTCGGAGGCGGCCCCATCGGTGGTCCGATCGATGGCGAATTATTCAATATAGCGCGCCGCAAATCTGATTTTAAAATGCTACCGATTGCCGATGTATCTAGATCCCACATTGCGGGTTGATTTTGAGTATATCGAAACACCAGGGACATCGGTGGGGATTTTTTTTACAGGCTGACGCAGAACCGTTTTCAGTAACGCCTCCGTCAATCAGGCATCTTTGGGGTGGCCTCGCATCTGATTGCAGGGTTGAAAGCGCTCGTCTCTACTATCTATCTCAGTTTTGCCCCTGTCAGACTTTGGATGAGAAATGCCTCCTCCTATGCCTAGAATATCATAGGCGATTAAGCAATATAGTAAAAATAAATTAGCACCCATAATAGAGTTTAAACGCATAAAGAACTATATAATTAAATAAATTGTATACCAACAAAATCATAAAAGTGAAGCCCCATTTCTATGAAACTTGAATCATTAATCATATCCATACTTAAACATCAATGCACGTTGAGTTTTGAATTACCGTTTAAAATTTAAATGCAGCGCGACCCAAATCTTTTGATTTGTGAATCAGAAGCAATAATAAATAATTTAGAATTTTTTTTAACAAATTTTAAACGCTTTGATTGTCGTTAAGAAATTTATTTTAGATGAAACAAATATGGTTCACGTATATTTTTACAATTTTTAAGCTCGATTGAAATTTAACAAAACCGTAATTATTCCTATAGTATTTTGTAAAAATATTTATAAAAACTTTATTATTGTCCCGATGGATAATCCGACGTAAGTTGATAAACAAAAGGTATCCGACACATCATACTTATCGATTGGACACGTCTAATGGACGTTAGAAGGTTTCCTTGTAAAATGATACTCCACAATATATATTAATGGACATAGTCATTACGAACTCAAGAAATTATTATTGTTTTATAAAATGTTTTCGTGTATTCTAGGACAGTGAAATTGAAACCTTACGATAACGCGCACAGAACATCGCTAACTGTTTGCAGTACTTCATAATTATTATTTCAACAGCTTTGTTTGATTTTATATTTTGTACATTTTTACGAGTCCTCATTGGATAAAATTTAAAAAAAAAACTAAATTTAAATGTCAACCATGCTAGATTAGTGTAGTATCGGTGACGGACATTATTTTAACACACACATACACATTCTAAATCGAGCATAGCTAATTTTGATTGACTTGGTGGTGCAGTATTTAGCGCTGCTGACAGCTGGACGGATAGTCGCGATTTCGATTCCCACATTGGACAATAATTCGTGTGACAAGTAGGTTTATTCGCTATTTTTCTGGGTGTTTAATGACTATACTAGTATATTTAAACAGTCAGAAGTATGTATATCATTATAAGGTTTACATAGTACAGTGAACCATAGTTTGATATACGAATGTGATTTGTAAAATACTTTCATATATTTATCAGACTCCGACTAGAAATCAAGCCCATACCGCACTATACCAACGAGGCCATCAAATCAGTGATAAAAGTATCTATATATTAATACGTGAAGCAAAAACTCTGTACCCCTTTTTACGAAAATTGCGCGGACGGAGGAGTATGAAATTTCCCACACTTATAGATACTATAGAGAAGAAGTGCAGAATGCTAATTTTTTTTTTTTAATTATGCATAAAAACACATTAAATCAATAAAGAAAACATCACACACACTACCATGTATTACATGTAAACATCACACACACTACATTTGACACACACACACACACATATTATACTCTTTGTTTATTGTCAAACGTTTGAAATTGCTTAAAATCTGTAGGCAAATTTAGAATAGGTTAATATTGTTTATGTTTAATATTATTTGTCTATAGTGTAGTCTTGGCGAAATCTGTGATTATAGAAGTATAATAGTCTTTGACAAAAGGCTGTATGGGCTTAGATCCCCATGCCTTTCCTAATAAGGAAAAATTGTATCAAAAAAAAGTCTTTGACAATAGAACCATAATAATGAAAGTGGCAAATAACACTTGGTGTTGGGTCCAAAAAGAAGAAAAAAAAAAAAAAACCATAATAATGTTCAAACTTATAATTTCAATTAATTATAGTCGAATTTTGACTACTACGGGACCACTAGTTCTTTTTATTGCATAGTCATTATAATAGTTGCGTAGTCATTATAATGTGAAACCTATCCAAATGAGACATGCGATCGAAGTCTCAACTGTATTGTATGACAGCTTTCAAATCGGAACGCATGACGGCTTCGCGGCAGCAGAAATAAGACAGAATTGTTGTACCTACCCGCCCGGACTGTCAATTGCAACACACGTTAATAATACCACAAAAAAAAAAGTTATAGTAAGAACTAAATTGATTAGGTTATTGTGTTATAAAAATAGTCTTTAGATAATATCGAGTTTTCTCACAAATTTTCCGATCTACGAGTTTATTCTAGAATTTCAGAAACGAATATAAAATAGGAGCACGGAAACTATATACAACCATATAAACATTATACACAATTCGATTAGTACGCCACACTAGTTCTT
This sequence comes from Bombyx mandarina, assembly GCF_030267445.1. Classification (NCBI taxonomy): domain Eukaryota; kingdom Metazoa; phylum Arthropoda; class Insecta; order Lepidoptera; family Bombycidae; genus Bombyx; species Bombyx mandarina. The sequence continues at coordinate 6,587,203 of NC_143217.1, forward strand.
ATCGCCAAGTAATAACACAATGCATGGCACAGAATCGCTTCCAGAATGTACTACATAATATTATGTAAATTGGTCTCAAGGTTCATGCATAGTCAATGATGTCAATAAATTCGTATTTGACCTTTAAATTTTCCAAAGCTTAAACTGAATGGAAAAAGAAAGAAGTTATATTTTGTTGAAGTGACTGGAAAAAAAATGTTGATTTGTAACAATTTAGGAAAATAACAGAAGACTGAATGTACCTTCTTCCCGAGGTTTTATTTGGTTGTATACGTATCTTAAAAATATAAACAATTATATTCTCATCTTATTGCATACGTCAATAAATGTTAATAATTTATTTTGCATACAATTTCATTTTGTCATATTATTTAACACTAGCGACCCGCCCTCGCTTCGCTTCGGAAACATTAAAACACACATGAAACCAAAAAAAAAAAATAAAAAAAAAATTAACAAAAGTAGCCTATGTTCATCAGGGACAATGTCGGCTTCTAATGGAAAAATAATTTTTCAAATCGGTCCAGTAGTTTCGGAGCCTATTCGAAACAAACAAACAAATCTTTCCTCTTTATAATATTATATATATAGTATAGAAGTATAGATTTTCGAAATTTTATTAATAATTATTTTATTATTAAATGTCATCTATTTCCTTAAGCATTTATTTATCTAATTCCCTATACAAACAGACTATTAACAAAATATCTCTCACAAACCAACAAGACAAATTGATTAGATCATCGTTTCGTCTCAGATTGTGTAGGAGTAATGAGAAACTTGATAAATGAAAACCTATAAAGGAATAGTTTTATCACGAATAATATATTACGTCTTGGGCGACTTGGAGATCTGCCAAAACAATGGCCGACTGAGAGCCGAAACTAAATGTAAGTGTAGCATAACTAAATTTCAATACGTTTCTGTTTTTTTAAAACTGCTATAGAAGATTGGCGCGAAGGCGGCACACCTGATGATGCCTATAATGCCAAGAGCACCGCTGCATATCGTAAACCGGTTATATTTCTTCTAGTTTAATCGTATTCTTTTTTTAAACAACACTGAGCCGATTTTCAAATATTTAGTACGTAAATACATATCATACTATTAACTGAATAGTCCTAATAGTCAACTATGTAGAGACACATACGTAGTTTTCCCTATCATTAACTTTGCAAATTCAATTTCTTTCCCGCCGAAGATAACTACGAACTTAGGCGTGAAAGATTTCTTTGTATTAGATCTTTAAGGTAGGGCTAATAGTTAGTGACCTAGGCTAATATACCAGAAAGTCCATTCAAAAAACCTTTCTACAAACGAACGAAACTTATACAAAACAATGCACAAGGCACGACGATGCAATAGTTGGGGCCAAATTGTGATGATCCGAGCCAACGTCGGACGAACGCATGAAAATTTAAAAGACAGAAATTGCATTACGTTTGACACCTCGGCTCCTGATTGAAGTTAATGGAAATCTTATTATCGGAATTCACTTTAACAATTTCACGTAGGAAATAACATCAAACGACCGCGTGAATGTGCTTGAATTACATTATGTTCTCCGGTGAACTTGCGATTCGTTTATCAAGTTAAATATTCAGTATATTTATTTGTTGTTTTACAAAATTATATTACTAGTAAGTATATTGTACTCAAACAAAAGGAACATGAGTAAATAAGACTTCAGAGTTAACGTTTGAATTATCGCGATATCACGTCACAATGAAAACGAACTAACAGACGAGGGTAATCTTAAATGAACAAACACAATGATTCATCGGCCGTCGTTGACACAACGGTGACTCTTCTAATATCGTTTTATATTCAAAACACATAATATAATCTACTAAGCGTATATTTGAACATAGAGATAAAGTTTTCTTAGTATCATACAAATAATAAGTTTGTAATTAATCTCACGACACATGTTTTGTTAGAAGTACTATCTATCTAGACACATTTCCCGAAAATTAACCAACAATAGCTAGGACGAAGTATTTTTTTTGGAAGGATTGCTCCTAGTTTGGAGACCCCCAGCTTTAACATGAGTGGGATTTGGTAACAGCCACCCGAGCATCTCTCAAGGAGGCCTAACTGCTCAAAAGCAGCGGCTTGGTGAGTTTAGGAAACGAAACCTGTTAGGGAGATCCGATGACAAACCCAGCGGATTCCGAGGAAGCCATTCATATGTGAACTCAAAGATTACGCGTCTACCTCCAACGGCCATGGAAAAGCGTTTTTTTTTTTTCAAATTCACTACTTCCATAAGTTACGTAACCCTAACCGATTCGTCCTACTTCTGTTACAAATTTGGCTGTGATATGATATATTTTAAAAGGCGTTTGACGTAAGTGAAAGCGGTCGGTAGAAGCCAATAAATTGACAATACGATGAATAGAACAGGTTTATTAAATTGCCACTGTTTATGTTACTGACTTTTTAAATCCAATGTTTTCGACTTATATATAATAATAATATACAAAAGTATGAGAAAATAATTTCCATAGAAATTGTGAATGAATTGAAACTTATCAATTGATTGATGTTTCTTTATTTTAATCCTCTGAAATAATTTGTTTGTGTATATTGCAGATGATACTAATAACACAATCGTGCATATATCTATCCTCTTAAAGACGATGCCGATTGAATTTTGACTGCAAGTTTTGTCTTAGATTTATTAACAACAATATTTATTCTTTAAATTCGATTTCGTTAGCGTAGCTTGCTCCTGAAATTAATTATGATATACAAGTGGTTTATGGCTTCACCTCCCTATTTTATTTACAAAAATAAATGTTATGAGACCCATCCAGCACTGTTACGATCGTTCTATTTATAAATGATAATTGGACCATTACCACGAGTCTCACGCCAACAACAAAGTCGGCCGACATGTCAATGATCCCATGTAAATATTTAATATGTGCTGCACACATGAAACACGCAAATATTCATATAGCACCAGTTAACATCAAATCTGACCTTTTCATCCAACGCCCTAATGATGTTAAAGGGCCGAACGAGACACATAAACCCGTTCGCTGTTTCGGCTTGGAATGTTACGGAAATTGGTGCGGACCGACAACGGCAGTATTTCACCCAAAAAAAATATATACTCGTTTTGTAGAAGACTTGTATCATGATAGTATATTACGCATCAGTATATTGCATTTTTAAATGACATATATGATAAACCAATCCGTTTGGCCATCTGACATCGAAACCTCAGAAGTATTGAGACGCTCTTCGAGATGTAAGCTCTAAATCTTCATTGTTTGGAGAGTTTGGATCCTATCCTTAAATCGAAAGTTTTTTATTTATTGCTTAGATGGTTTGACGAATTCTCGGCTCACCTAGTGTATAGAAGTGACTGGAGCCCATAGATATCAACAACGTAACTGCCCTCACTCAGATTGAGACGTGAGTTCTAAGGTCTTAGTTTTTATAGTACAACGGTTGCCCCACCCTTCAAACCGAAACGCACTAATGCTTCACAGCAGAAGCAGACAGGGTGGTGGTCCTCACCGATGCGGACTTACGAGACGTCCTACTTATTTATCCTTTAGGCCACGACTTCTATTAGGAATATTAGTTTGAAGCAGGGCTAGACAGGGTAGTCTACCATATAAGCTCACAACAACAAGAGACCACATCATATTATGACATTTGTAGCGAGAATTTCTTATCAATAGCAAGTTAGTGTTGCCACAAAGAAATCTGAATAACTTCCTATCATTACAAATGTCATCCAATGATGACACAGAAAGTATGCAAAGTATGTCAGTAAACAAGCTGAAGTAATTAGTGGGTGATAACAATTTAATCTTAATGAGGGACACACTTAGTGGCGACCTAACTAACGGGCGTTAGATAATCTATGCAATTAGTTCGGGTAACAGATGAGAAGTTTTTGAATACTAGCTTCAAATGCAACCCTCGGATAGTGAAAGTTTGTTTTATTCCATGTATCATCAAATACTGGTGGTAGGACCTCTTGTGAGTCCGCGCAGGTATGTACCACAGCCCTGCCTATTTCTGCCGTGAAGCAGTAATGCGTTTCGGTTTGAAGGGCCGTTGTAACTATACTTGAGACTTTAGAGCTTATATCTCAAGGTGGGTGGCGCATTTACGTTGTAGATGTCTATGGGCTCCAGTAAACACTTAACACCAGGTGGGCTGTGAGCTCATCCACCCATGTAAGCAATAAAAAAAATAAAAAAATAAAAAAAACATAAAGTAACAGTATAACTTGAACGAATACATAACTTTCTATATGTAATGAAAATGATTTTAAAAAAAATCCTTTTTATTCATTTGACTGTACAAATTTCATTATAATTTAACAAATCCGATTCGATCGATTAGATTTGAACGTAATAAACGAAATCTATTCATAATTGATTGCACCTCGGTATTACCGGTCATAAATTAGGGCTGTTCATAAAATGTTATGATTGAATCGATTTATGTACACATGTTTTATGATATGTTTATTATCGAGTTCTTGTGTGGTTTGATTAAAAAAATCTACATTACCGCCAACTAGATTCAATATACATATTTACTGGTGGTAGGACCTCTTGTGAGTCCGTGCGGGTAGGTACCACCACCCTGCCTGTTTCTGCCGTGAAGCAGTAATGCGTTTCGGTTTGAAGGGTGAGACAGCCGTTGTAACTATACTGAGACCTTAGAACTTATATCTCATGGTGGGTGGCGCATTTACGTTGTAGGTGTCTATGAGCTCCAGTAACCGCTTAACACCAGGTGGGCTGTGAGCTGATCCACATATCTAAGAAATAAAAAATAAAAAAACAGTGATTTTTCTGGCTTCGTTCATAAAAACCAAAAGGGCGTTTTTAGTAAATGTTTTAAATAGGGTTTTTGATACATTGAGTAGGTAAAAAATAATATTTTTTTTTTACCACTGTTGGTTCTGAAAATCTAACAGACGCAACGTAAGATTATCGAGTACTTATTAATATATAGGCATTCATATTATAGATATTAGTTAGTTTGTCAAGTCACAGTACTGGATAAGTACTCAGTAAACAAACAGTATAAACGCTCTCGACGGCGTAATTGAATTTCAAACACAAATTATTGTTGTAATTCGTTTGTTGATCGACAAACAATACAAAACGCTTTTACCACTTATCATCTTCAACGTTTACAAATCTTCGTGTAAAATTTAACAAAATGTTTTTTTCATTTTAAACGGTATATATATCATTTAACTTTGAATGATTCACCAAAACGTAAACAGCTTTTACAGAGTCTATTTTTATTTTCAATTAAATAATAATCTTCTTAAATATATAAAAATGAATTGCTGTTCGTTAGTCTTGCTAAAACTCGAGAACGGCTGGACCGGTTTGGCTAATTTTGGTCTTGAATGATTTGCGGAAGTCCAGAGAAGGTTTAAAAGGTAAATAAAGATGAAATTTTTTGTTTTTTTTTTAAGTTTAATTTATACAAAAGTTTAGGTCTTTTATTTATCGATTGAGGCACTACGAAGTCTGCCGAGTCAGCTAGTTTTAATAAAGTAGTCATAATATTATTGTTTACTCACACAAGTTTGCTCCATATTTAAACAATAGAAGAAAAACAAAACATTTCACTCGGCACTCGACGTTTCTTTCGCAAGTAATTAACGTTGGACTATAAAACGCATTTTAATGAAGATGCCGGCTTCAGTATAGTGAGCTTTAAAAGGAGGCATTGTGAGGAAAATTGGACTTCGGCACTATTTGGAGATAAGCCAAGCAACGCCGCTTCTAGAAAACGAGCAGTCGCAAAATTGGCAATATTAAATACATGTTTATTCAGTAATCTATATAGATAAAGGGACTGTCTGCGAAGTTGTTTCGTCAGATCATCGCGCGTCGTTACACCGAAGTAAGTCGTAATGGAATTTTTATTCTTAGTATTAGTTTAAATGGCACGACGAAAATACTGTGGCGTCAATTCAAGAAAATGATCGCTCTGTTCATTTAATTGGTGCTCTCGAGAGTATGTCTTATATTTTTCTGTTTATAAATTATTACATTTAAATACCTACTCAATGTAGCAAAAACTCAATTTAAAACATTTGCTTAAAACGCCATTTTTGTGAATCAAGTAAGTAAGAAGAGTTACTAGTTAACTATTAAATTACTTAAAAAACATTAAAGTAACCTGCAACACACCGTCCATCTGTACTATGATGATCTTAACTGATCTACTAATGGCCTACCAGAATCTTCTAATCCTGGCCTTTTCGGTAGGCAGCGGCTTGGCTCTGCCCTTGGCACAAAACCGCACAAGGTAATATTAGTGGTGGTAGGGCTTATTGCAAGGTCGCAAGTGTATATAGTATATACTAACATTTACTTATATCTGCCGCCATGCAGTCATTTATTATAAGAACAAAAAACAGTTGACCTTAAGAAGATGTGCGACAAGAGGATACGTTTGTTAAATATTCAGATAAGAGCGAGATGAACAAAAAGATTATAAAAGCACTGAATTCATTTACTGCGAATTTGTATGCTTTCATTGGACAAGGTAATTGTTTACATATCACTATTTCTAATTAGATTTTGCATTAGGTTATGTTAGTTTTCTCGCTTATATCAAACAGTAAATAAGAAGGTTCCTAGTTTGTTCTACATTAATTCATTTTATCTTATTAAAAGTCCTGTGGGCCAGTCATAGTTCAATAAAATGAATTGTGTAATCCTTCCACTGAGACGGCTTGTGAAAGTTGGCCTTAAGCCGGCAGATCGTTTGGATAAAATACGATTTGAGACGGCTAAAATGTAATATGTAGTCTGGAAGCCATGACCTCGTTCTTGAACTTGCTTACTTAGGTATTATATTTTATGCACAGTGACATGGCGATCGGGAATTTTGAATAAAAATATAGTTATGGGGGAAAATTGTTTTCTACAAAGGCACCGACGGGGTAAATAAGTGTGGGCGAAAATGAACTTTTTAATCGTATAACAATGTTGTCACCTAATACTAGATCCTTGTTTTATTAGTTTGATATTTGAATTCGCTCACTAACCGCCTGGTTTTGAATTGTTACCGGAGCTCATATTGAGCACAATTTAAATGCCGTCACCCGAACACGAGGTCCAAATCTCAATTATTTTGTATAAACTGATGTTCCACCCTTCAAGCTGGAACAGTATCTACTACTACCTAGCTAATACTACCGAGTACATATGCGCTAGCACTAGTAATATAAATAAAACTGATATCACTAAGATGATTTAAGTGAGCTACTTTTTTTTTCAATCTTTTAAATTAGATGCTTGCTTTAAACACAGCCGTCACCCATTGCATAAATGTATAGTATATTAGATATACATATAGATTGCTGACAGAATGCCAACCGTGGCAACACACTTTAAATTACGTACATAATAACATATACTTTTTTTTTTTTTTTTTCCTACCTAAGCTGATAGCCTTGAGAGGCTATGTCAGCGTAACCCTAACGTTAGTAGGTGAGCTCACGGGGCTCAAACCTGATGACGTTGCTAACACGAACCCTAGCAAGAGTCGTGCTTCGCAGAATCTACCACCGGATCGGAAACGCGACCCACTGAGAAGATCCGGCGAGAAACTCAGTGGGCTGTGTCTGAGAGTTAATTTACTCGTCGAGCCCTTCGTCGCAAGCGACGGGTTCGACGAGAACGGTGACCGGTGCTTGAAGTACCTAGAAGCACCGTTAGTGGATCGGGAGGATCCGAGATGACGTGTTTTGGGCGACGTCGACTGCTTTCCATTCTGTCCGCAGGATCGGGAATGTAGTTACCGGCGGCCACGATGAGAGGGTTCTCATGTCGTGCCGCTTTATCGAAGTGGCGTAACATATACGTCACTCATGTTACGACTTTTAACAAAATGTTACAGGATAGATGAATTTTATCGAAATTAGATTCCTAAGTAAAACGTCAAGCAACTTTCATTAATATCATATATAATAAATAATCTTGTGTATGTTATGTTATAGGTAATGTTATATCATTCGCACAACCAATAGGAATTTAACGCCTAATTTTAAACCTGCCTAAATTTCTAATTCCTATACAGACGGAAAAGCTTAGCCTCTTTCTGTGAACATTAAAATTAATAGAAGGTCCCCAGTCCCAAGACTGCGACTTTTTGCAAGTGAGATACGCTGGGCCGCACGATGACATTAAAATTTTAACTTCAAGACATCTTGGAAAAAAGCTTTTTTTGTACAAAATTTAATGAAACATTTAACATATTATTATGTATATTAGCAGGTGTCGTGGCGTGCGAAAAGGTCAATGTTCTTATCTCATCTGCTCACATTTACTAAAAATAAAATGAAGCTAAATCTTTGCTTATATATCGCGTCGTCCTTAGCTTTCTTGATAAAATAAACCACGGATATATTCCGAGAGCGGCTCGACTTTAAACGAATTCATAAATTGGAAGAAAACGTGCCAGCAATATAAGGAAAAAAGTATATAGTATATAGTAAAAGTATATAAATTAAAAGTATATATATATGGTCTTGGTGTAGTCTAGTTTTATCAGTGCTTAGTAACGAACGAACGAAGTAAGATAGCTTGGACAAAGTTATTGTGACAAGCAAAGTAGAAGGAAAGAGACCCTCGCCCGATCACCTAGCCGCTGGTGTGATTAAATAACCACCGTAACTGGGCTGTCAGTCGCAACCGCCATTCGAGAAGCTGAGGACCGGACGAGGTGGAAACAGCCCACGAGACAGGCCACGGTCAAGTATCAGGGACACGACCTTCAGTGATGATGAAAGTAAAAGTAATGAACCTACAGACAAACTTCCACAAATGGGTGGTGCCACCACCCTGGTAGAGAGAAGACTAGGGTGTGCCCACGATAACTCGACCTCACGCTCGAATTCGATCTCCATGTGCCTTATACTGCCATCAGTATCAAACAACTATCAAGTTTCAGAATGATCCCATTACATACATACATATATGTATTTGGAGTTGATATATAGAATGATAAAAATGTTTGTATATTCGACTTCTCAAGGGCCGTCTACCATTTATCCTATTGACTTTCAAAGTGGAATGTATCGACGGCTACATACAAGCGGTACAATAAAAATAAACGAGAAACAAAACATCTATGTAAATCGAAAAATATTGAATGTGGCATACGAAACAAAAAAGTTTGGGGAGCGCTGGTTTAACTAATTGAGTTGAAAATTTGGTTGAGAACTTGTCACACAATTCGGTCAACCACAATAAGTTCTAGAAGAGTCGATTTTACAACAACGTGCATTACATATGATTGGGCGAGAGCCTCAGCATACTGTGACAAAGTATAAATCTGTGACTATATACTGCCGTACGCCTGCTATCATCATCAATTTTTTTAATTTTCTCAACAGCTTTGAATAAAACGCATGTGTAAATTGGCCTCCGGAACCGTACTTAACAAATAACATGCACATAATGCAACGTAGATTTATTTGTTGAAATCCGAATATTATAGACTCACCTGACTTGTTCGTGTTTCTGTATGTATATCTTGTGGAACTGTCCCTCGACCGGCGATATAATATCGTTCTTCATCTCCATAGCGACGTGTTGCGGGAGAACGGATAACAGTAACCTTTCCTATGAATTAACACACATAATTGTAATAAATATTCAACTAATCGTTTTAGCAATTAGTAGTGCTTTTTCCACTCGTTATCTGATTACTAATTTATTCTAATCATTTTCGGTCGGATGAGTTATATTGCATTTAAACATAATTTTACATATGTAATATATGTAATATGTTCAGATATGTATACATTTTAATGAAATGAAAGAAGGATAACGAATATTTCGTAGGCGTTGCCTCTTAGCCGAGACGTTGGATGAACTTGAGACCTTAGCCAGGAGGGAAATTGTTCACATAGGGTCGTGTTGATTACGGGTATAAGAAACCGTATTTTTAACTAAACGTGCCCTCTTAGAATATCAACGGATATGCGCTCATCTTCATTATTGTGTAATTAATGCGTTAATTCTGTAGAAATTGAAATTCCCGATATGGAATTCTAATCGATGGACAGCAGGTTCTAAGTGTCAATTTTGTTTCCTATTTTCTTAGCATAGACATGCAGAAGATCTCACAGTTCATATAGTGTCGAGGGATAACCAGTACTAATGGGCTGTAACATAGATAATACACATAAATTGACTGTAACGCACGAATGATTAGCGCAAGAAATATGCAATATGGCGGATATAATATGGCAATACACACCCCCCTAGTAAATTAAATCAGTCAATCAATCGATTGACGTTCGAACGACGGTTGACGGTGCCCATAAATACCACAGTTGCATTGTTGATCATCATAAAAAGATTTTATTTATATTTTAATGTCCGTGTAAAGATTTTTATTTATTATTTATGACGTTATTCAAAGATTTGAAAATTGTGTTCGTGCATGACTGTTTTAAAGAACCAGAGGTCCCGCAGTAGTCGAAATTCGACTATAATTAATTGGGATTGTAAGTTTGTACACTATTATGATTGTATTTTATACTTCTATAATCACAAATTTCGCCAAGGCTACACTATAAAAAATATTAACAAAGACAAACAATATTTAATTTATTCTCAATTTGACAACAGACGTCAAGAACAAAAGTTTGACAATAAATAGTAGGCATGCGTGTGTGCATCAAATACAGGGTATGTAGTGTGTGTAATGTTTTCTTTATTGATTTAATGTATCTTTTATGCATTATTTAAAAAAAAAATTAGCATTGTGCACTTCTTCTCTATATTCTCTATAAGTGTGGAAAATTTCATACTCCTCCGTCCGCGCAATTTTCGTAAAAAGGGATACAAAGTTTTTGCTTCACGTATTAATATATAGATTAGCGTTATAAAACAATTATTCTTTTGTTTTTATATTACACCAACCAAGATACGTATATGTTTAAATCACTGCATAATACCAAAAGAAGACGTCACGTCATGTCAGCGTGGAAGTTTATAACACGCCGTAATAAATTAATACTTGAATCTATCGTTACAACAGCCATAAAATGTGTTTAAGCTTATTTAATTTACACGTAATCGAATCTCAATAATGCTGTTCAATTGATCATTTGATAACTTTGACCATGACCATTAACGAGATAATTTCAAAATACAATATAATACATACAAAATGAACAAGTTATTTATTTCCACCTAACAACCTAGACTTCAATGTCTTTTATTGACCTGTGCACACTGTTAAATGTTTCCCACAATTTTTTTCGAAATTTCTGATACGGTAGAATTAACTATCAGATAACCATAGGTGTGTTATATAGACAATGCAAAATAATATTTTTGAGGATTGCTTTCGCTGTAAATAGACTCCAAAACATGAATTGATAAATCTACAAGTATAGCTAGCATGTTTTCTTGATTAGCAGTCTTTGTAAACACGCATACTGAAAAACTTTACTGAACCGGAAGTCTCCTTCGGAGCGCTTATTACAACTAGATGGGTCGTGAGGTTTTCTGTTAGTCGACGACGACTAGTCTGTCAACACCACATTAACATTGTTAATACTTTTAGGAGACAACTGCGACGCCGCGCCGTTACCGTGAAACTCAGTAGTTTCACCGATGATCCACTGACCGACTACCGGCTAACTGTTCTTATTACAATTGTGAATAAATAAATAGAAAAAAAGTAATCTATCTATATATACATAAAAATGAATTGCTGTTCACTGTTCGTTAGTCTCGCTAAAACTCGAGAACGGCTGGACCGATTTGGCTAATTTTGATCTTGAATTATTTGTGAAAGTCCAGAGAAGGTTTAAAAGGTAAATAAATATTAAAATGCTCGGAATTAAATAAAAATAACAATTTTGTTTTTCCTTTGATGTGTCCCCCGTCGCACGGATTCTTTTTGTTTGTTTTATGTTTATTTCATACAAAAGTTGAGATCTTTTATTTATCGATTGAGGCACTACGAAGTCTGCCGGGTCAGCTAGTAAGTAATAAATAGTTAAATCATCTTCATACCAATTTCTCGTTTTCGTCTTCCATGTCGAGTCTCGCCGCGATGCAGTTCCTGGTGTCTAGGAAGGCTCTGCGCTGGGCGGTTTCCATCAGCGAGTGCATCAAAGCTCCAACCACATTCACACAAACGAACACGACCACATTGCCCAGCATCTGTCAACAACACGAGCCACGTGTATATTTTGATTCCAGTTTTATTTGTAATTTATTAGTACGTGGCGATACGTTCTTACGTCAGAAACAAATACAGAAACAACGCAGAAATCTGTTCCTGAAATAGGATTCGAACCAGTGTTCCGCGACTATTAAATTCCAAACAGACCGTCCGATACTAATTAGGCTGTCAAACAGAACGACGATAATGGATGAAATTCATGAATTTAGATGCTTTAAACTTTTCAAAATGCAATTAAACGTTGAACAACTTGTGTATAAAGTGCGAGCTTCTAATTCGTACACAGAATCACTTTCGTCAGCATTAATGTAGAAATGACAATAGTTTCACCAACAAATACGTACTTAACATCATTCTCGATCAATGGCTAGGCCAAAGACAGTCAAGTTAATACACACATCAGATTTTTGTGTCATGATTTATACGATTTACCGTAAAACCTTATAGAAACATTTCGTTATCTATTCGATATCAATCTTATATAGGAAATGAATGCGTAGTTACTGGAAGAAGAACGTTATGTAAGCTTCCACGAGTAGGTACAGCCATTGTGCCTATTTCTGCCGCGAACAAGACATGTAATCCGGTTTGAAAGATGGGCCAGTCGTTACAAAATACAATGTAGACTTCGAGCTCGAGTCAAGAGGTGAATGGCGCCGTTCAGTTTGTAATATCTTTCGTCTCCAGTGACGAATTAAAACCTGGTGGCCTGCGATATCCTATCTACAACACTAAAAAAATATGGCTATAGTAGATAAAACAACTCCCGGAGTGTCTATTTACATAATACAAGATTGGATCAAAAAAAAAAAAACTTCGAAAATCGGTTCAAATAGAAAAAAGTTTTGATATAACTAACTAACACACGTAAAAATATACAGTCGAATTTAGAACCTCCTTCTTTATTTGCAGTCTGTTCAAAAATCAACAAGAGCGTGCAGTTTTAAGATTGGTTACATTTTTTTTTTTTTAAATAAACCCAAGCCGTCGTGCTAAAAGTTATAACACCGTACATTTCAGAGCTTTTTCCTGCAAAATTAATCGGAACCGCAAGTTTTCTACCGTAGAAGGATGATGACACACCTTTTATAGATTCGAGTCAGTGATCTGTATGCCTCTGCAAGTGAGTATTTAATTTATTTATAGATATATTATGCGACACACTGAGCCGTGCACTTCACGGCTTTATGCTAATGTGGCCTGTCACCGTCCGTCTCACCGTTTGACTCATCAACAGATTAAAAAAAAACATACTAAAACTACAAAGCAGGTGTCAAAATTTAAAAGAGCCTCATGCGAAAGATAAAAACTCCTTTTTAAAGTATTCAACGCTTTGTCTGACACGTTGTTAAGATCAATGATTTTCAAATTTCATTTAGAGTTGAGCTCATTTTCATCATCGATAAAAGAGTAAGTCTTGTTTCTAAGATTTTTGAAGAATTGAAACCTGCTTCTGAATGTGTTTGATGTTACAATACAGATTCGTGGATTTCACAAGTTCGAGAGATGTGAGATCGATGTGTCGTTATGTACTCTCACATTACAACGTGAAATTGTAAATGGACGACAACAAGTTTCAAGACAAGACGTGTTTATTAGCATGTGGTACTAACACGAGCACTTTCTGATGTACTTGACGATAGAGAACATATTATGACAGTTCATATTTCAAAGCCCGATTTCTGTTCTAAACTCGCGAGGTTACGATGTCTATCAAAATTGGCGCGCGTTTATTTTGTATAAAAGATGTTCGAGATTTGATGAATTATTAATAACTTTCATAATAAATCATTTAACTTTGAGCACCCACAAAATACGGTGAGTTGATGTAAAATCTACTCATTAATTGTTAGATATGATTCTGTAGAATACTATTAAAATAATAACACATTTTTAAATTTCCGTTTTATTTTTCAAATTATTATGTCATGAAATATGTTATAATAACAATGATGATAATGGTTTTATTTTATTATGTAACATGAAATTTAAAAAGATTAAATAACGCCGGCTCTCCTACCCTAGAAACGGTAGCAAAAACACGCAGGATGGTTCTAACCTACGGAGTCATAATAATCCCTAGCACCAGTATTTAATTTTAACCGCCTCAACTAATATGTGCATGCACAGTTTTAGGTTAAGCATTTCTTTAGCAAAATTGATGCCTGTCATGTATTTTTACACTGACTTGTCACGTGACTCGCTGCGTGTGGCATTACGCCGTTAGACCACGAATACATCGCACCGTACAAATAAAATATATGGCATACGAATATTAGCAACTAGCGGCCCGCTCCGGCTCCGCTCGGGTCTTTAACAAAAATTTCAACGATATTTGACGTTGTTTTATTTTTTTAAATAAACTAACACTTATTGCGGCATAACTATAATTGTTAGACATATGCTTTCACGACACTTTTTGTAAATAATAATGTGCTACAAAGTCATAGTACATTATTTTATTCTATCATCAATAGTTTTCGCAGGGCACGTGATGTAAAGAATATTTTAGGTAATTTTTTTACACCTTGAGTTACATTATTGGAGTTTTAGTAAGGATCCCTAATTTTTTCCAAAAAAGATTATAGCCTATGTCACTCGGGAATAGTGTAGCTTCCAAACAGTGAAAGAATTTTTCAAATCGGTTCAGTAGTTTTGGAGCCTATTTAATCTTTCCTCTTTATAATATTAGTATAGAAATATTGACAAGCACTTAATGTTTTTCATAAGCTGTTTAGCTAGTTATCAACGAAATGCGGCAGGGTTCCTACCGAATAAATTTCACACATGTTCTCGTACAATATTGTTATTCAATACATTATACATTTACATATAATTATTATGGAAATGCTTGTGAGCTCGCTGCCGCGGACATGTTTCAGGCATATGTTTTTTCTTCCCCCGAGGCGCCGCCCTGTCACGAAAGAGGAATGATAATCACCAACGAACTGTTCATATTCTTGGCAGAATGGACTTATTTTAATAATAATAACTACTATTTTTTTCATGAGATAGTTCTTAAGATTAAATCATTAAATCAAACACACAAAAATTAGAGCAAAAACAAAATCTATAGATGCTCTTGAGTATGCCAGAAACTTGAAGTGGAAATTGGCTGATCATGGAGCAAGACTTAAGGACCAGAGATGGATTGCAAGAATAACTACATGGGAAGTGGGGCCACAAGGGAAAAGAAAAAAGGGTCGCCCAATATCAAAATGGTAGGACGATATAAAAGCTATTGCTGGCCCTCTATGGATACAGGTAGCCAAAAATAGGACCAAATGGAAGGACTTGGAGGAGACCTTCACCATGTTTAATGAGTTCCTGCCAAACATTAGTGAAGGTACATAAACATTAAATGCTTACCTATTTATTACTTTATTTACTTTGTATTTTAGCAGGAAATAAAAGGATTTTTATTATTATTTATTTACTAACTAATAATTTATAATAATTGGGAACAAATCACGCACGGTGACCAGGTCCCAAATTAGGATTCCCTGTTTTGTGGGTCTCAGAGACTGACTTCTATGTTATATACGTTTAAATATATACATATCTAGATAACAAGCACTCAGACAAAGAGCAAACAAACATCATCACAGGAATGTTTTCCCATAGTCGGAATCGAACCCACGACCCTCGGCGCAACAGTCAGACGCGCTAACTACTGCACCACCGAGTCAGTCTTTGGATTAACTTAAGGTTAATTTTTAATTTAACTTTTAATTTTTAGTAATTATTATACAACAAACAAGCGAAATTGAAGTCAAATCAGAGGTTCTCCCACCTGATACATGTCTCTCTTGCATTGATTAAACGGCACAAGTATGCGATGATACCTCATTTTTAGATCGCATTGGAAACTTCCTCATCTCCTTTTATAGAAGGTGGAGGAGTTGACAAACTTCTGTCTTTTTACCTCTTCCTAATTCTTTTGTTGAGTATTAACGGTAGAACTGATTTAGCAAATATTTTTAACTTACGATATACACATGCCTGTTACATCATAAATACTGTAATCAAATATAATGTAACGCAATCATATTTATATTGAAAAGTTTGAATTTTAAATTCAATTTATTTTACTAAAATTGTATTTGTAAAAAACAATACTCTCGTACTGTTGTTTGGTGTAACGCGAATTTTGTAATCATTCAGTTAATCAGTTCAGTTTTAGTTGACATTAAGACAAAACCGGAGGTTTTATAATCATTTAAGATGATACAGGGTTTTTTTTATTACTTAGATGGGTGGACGAGCTCACAGCCCAGGTGTTAAGTGGTTACTGGAGCCCATAGACATCTACGACGTAAATGCGCCACCTACCTTGAGATAAGTTCTAAGGTCTCAAGTATAGTTACAACGGCTGCCCCACCCTTCAAAACGAAACGCATTACTGCTTCACGGCAGAAATAGGCAAGGTGATGGTACCTACCCGTGCAGACTAACAAAAGGTCTTAACACCAGTAAATAATAAGCAAGTAGTAAATGCTTTAATTGAACACAGTTTTACAATTGATATCTTTTAACGTTATTTACAATATTTTTATGAAATTTGTTTTAAATAACCTAATGTCGTATACAATATTATGTCATCGGCAATCTGTTAAGTAGAGATACGTTAATATGTACCCACTTTAATTAAGACAAAGTAATTATCAATACCCTGAGGACGCCTAGGTGACGCTGACGATAACGACATAAATTGCAATTACTGTTTCAAAATCAACTATGCTGTTGTTTGATCATTCTAGAAGCTGCAGAATAATCTCATTAAATGTCAAATATTTTTTATTCAACTCCCATGTTTTTAAACTATTATAATGGACA
Organism: Bombyx mandarina; assembly: GCF_030267445.1. Taxonomy (NCBI): domain Eukaryota; kingdom Metazoa; phylum Arthropoda; class Insecta; order Lepidoptera; family Bombycidae; genus Bombyx; species Bombyx mandarina. The sequence goes on from NC_143217.1 coordinate 6,604,258, forward strand.
ATTAATATTGTACATTATGTAATGTACAATATTAATTATTATTGTATTGTAATTATGTAAATTATTATTGTACATTATGTACGGTGTTTGTACACCTCGCACTCTATAGCTTGGTTTTCTCTATAGTCTGCTAAAAGTCCGTCATTTTTAAAGTAAGAAACATATTCCTGCTTCTGGTTGGAAATGAATGTACACTTATAAGAAATCACAAGAATTTGAATTACGTTTTGAAAATTTATTTTGGAACGTTCTTCACTTTTAAATGAAGAATCAAGAAATTAAATATTAAAGTTTAAAAGTATATATAAAGTCGTTGGTATGTGTTTGTCTCTTTTAAGTGTCATTTTCGTTTCACCGATTTCTATCAATCTCTATACAATTAATCGAGTTTCAAAACGCAACGGTGCTAAAGTTTTCACTTTAATTAGGCCGACAAATTATATATAATTAAAATCGTAATAAATTTGCTATAAATTTGCTCCAATCCCGTTGATTGATGGCGTAACTAATTTGTCTGTTTCATATAAAACGAAACACCATTAATTCTTCGTATACGGCTGAATAATAAGGACGGTAAATAAATTGCTTCTTTCTGACACGACCATTCGTCTAAATCAAGTACTAACATGACTTAATTTCTAGTCATACTCGATACTGGTTCAGATTGTAATCACTTAATGCTCTTTCAAGTTTAGCTATTAAAAATAAAATATATGTATTTTGATTTACGATTATATTGTATTAAAATATAAAAATATAAAACTATGTTTTATATTTCCAGCTTCCATACGATAAAACAAATTAATATTAAATATTTGATGATATTAAGACACTGATATTTATGACGGTCGTTTTAGGTTAACGCGAGGAGGAATGACGTCACCATGTTAGTAACATCGTCTATCTTGATCCGAATCCGAAATTTCGGTGTCAACTTCCAGGCCCTATAGAACGCAACGAATGACGTTTTCACATCAAAAATAAAACAGTAAGCCGATGCGAGCCCTACCTAGACAATACCTACGAGGAAATGTTCAAGGTAGAAATTAGGTACTCCTCGTTTTTATCTCTCTCCTACTGTAGTGGACGATGTTAGGTGAGGAAATAAGGTAAGACGTAACGAACAGAGGTAATACCACTGTCATACCAGTAGTTATTCCCTAATTAGTAACGGAATAGAAAACTTGTTTATCGCAAAGATTATATCAATAAAATCAGTTTTAGAACTATCTTCAACAGATTAGTTTTGTTCTTTTTGATCTACGGCGAATATGATTATGACTAGCAAGTTGGCTTCAAGGTCGATTCATTTGCGCATTAACGCGGATTCGTGTCGACTTTTGTGTTTCAAATGTCTTTTTGATTAATGTTTGACGATTGAAGTAGTTGAAAGCATCTCTATCTACATTCTAGATTTGGATGAATGAAATCGGGACCACAGTAGTAAGCAGGCTGAGCCTTTGCTCGCCCACCTGTCCTGGTGAAGCTGGAAAGGCCTCCGGGCCACCAGTAATCTTTCAATCATAAAAAAAAGTAGTAAGCAAAAACAAAAAATATCTGCTTCAGTTAAAGATATATTAATAAATGCAATCAATAGTATCATCATCATCAGACTACAGACATCCTCTGATGGATATAGGCTTCGCACAGGTTCGCCACAAAGAGCAGGGGCTTGGGCAGCCAACTAATTCAACCAAAAAAGATTAAAAACAATATTAATTTCAAAAGTACCAACTCATATTAAATGAAATATGGTACAATTGTATTTATTATTTGAATGCATATCAAAACGAATATCCCCCGAAGTTATGACGACCGTAAACCCGTAAACAAAATTAGCATATTTCACAATACATTATGTAATGTAACGAATATACGATGACACATCCAGGGACGTGCCTGGTTTGTTTAGACCGATGCGATGACGTAATCAGCTCACGCGAACTCCGAACCCTTGAGTGGGGTGGTCTGGCCCCGAGGTGGGTGCCAAGAGGGCAAGGCTGCGACCTCCACGAAGTAATCCACTATAACCTATGAATGGCATGCATTATAATGACTTTTACATCGACGGCTTACTTTTTAAATATCGAATGTAAAGAAAAAACACTTGGATCTCTTATTTCACTTAAATGTAGAAATATTTAGCTAACATAAAATAATATACATAATAGACATTGATATAGTCGATAGCCGCATTTGATATAAAGCTAAAAACAAAAAATGTTTTATGACTAGTTTAGTCTACGTAACATGGCACTCGGTGGCGGTCAGGTAAAAACATAAAAAAGCAAATGAAGGTACATTCGTTCTCATACTCGCATCGTTAACACTTGGGGTTTTTCCAAATAGATTTATAACTCTTTGACGAATGCAAGCCATATCGGTGGAACGTTATTTTTACTGTTGATAGGAAGTATTGTGAGTACGCACTGGTTGGTGGGTGCCACAATCTCGCCTATTTTTATCGCGAAGCAGTCATTCGTTCCGGTTTGATTAAAATGATTAACCTAAGAGCAATAAAACGAAGTTAAAAAAAACGAAGCGAGTCGATCATAAACATCCATCAATCGAAAGAAAGTATTAAAATAGAGATTTACTGGATTTTTACTGGTGGTAGGACCTCTGTGTGAGTCCGCGCGGGTAGGTATCACCGCCCTGCCTATTTCTGCCGTGAAGCAGTAATGAGTTTCGGTTTGAAGGGCAGCCGTTGTAACTATACTGAGATCTTAGAACTTATATCTCAAGATGGGTGGTGCATTTACGTTATAGGTGTCTATGGGCTCCAGTAACCACTTAGCACCAGGTGGGCTGTGAGTTCGTCCACCGATCTAAGCATTAAAAAAAAAAATTTTTTCACTTGGGGAACTGACCTGCTGCCAGACGTGATAAGGAAAGCGATGAGCAACAAGCGCAGCGGCGATGGTATGGACTGTTGGTAAGACAATGCCAAAGGCGGCAGCGACAGGAGCGCCAACAGGTAGCAGAGCATAGGCAGCGAAGACAGCCCAGACGACATGCACAGCGCCCTCGGCTGCAGCACCCGGGCTCCAGGCGGGCAACGTGGCAGCTAGTACCGCACCCCCGCCAGCTAGGGCCAGCCAGCATGCCCGCGGCAACCGTCTCTCTGGTGCCACACCATCAGTCCGGCCACACCACCACGCCAACCCGCTGCACAGCACAGCGTGTATACTCAATACGCCAACCTAAAAACAACATACATTCCATTTATCACCTTTTTTTTCTCCTACCTATGCTGATAGCCTTGAGAGGCTATTTCAGCTTCGCCCTAACATGTAGGTTAGCTCACGGGGCTCAAACAGGAGTGTTGCTAATATTGGCCCTAGTAAGAGCAGTGCTTCGCAGAATCTACCACCAGATCGGAAACGCGACCCACTGAGAATATTCGGCGAGAAACTTATTGGGCTGTGTCTGTGAGTTAATTCGATCGTCGAGACCTTCGTCGCGGGCGACGGATTCGACGAGGACGGTGACCAGTGCTTGTGGTACCTAAAAGCACCAAATCACCATTTTAGTAATTTCTTTGATTTTATTGCATTATTGTTTTTTTTATGCCTTTAATAGTTTGTTCTAAATTTTTAGTGAAGCTATTTACGAGCTAGTGACATAAAACAAACTCATTTTCACGAAACCATTACGTAAAAACGTAAATTTCATTCCGTTTTAAAGATTAGGTTTCCGGCTGATACGCTCGCTCACAGGTAAACAAATCTCTGGCACTCCTTATGAGTTTTACTATACTATAGGTAGATAGACGTAGTCTCATATTTATAGGAAATTGCTACTTTCGGTGCTAAGAAAAAAAAAACTATTGGTTGCCGTACGTTATTCGGTTTTTTAATGGTAAAATATTTTCGTTTATAAGATAATTATAAGATAACTTTCTACGACATAAGATCGTGCGATTTCTGCTGGGTTTTTTTGCTTACATGTATGGACGAGCTCACAGCCCACCTGGTGTTTGTGGTGTGTGGTTAACCAACCCAAGTGGTTACTGGAGCCCATAGACATCTACAACGTAAATGCGTCACCCACCTTAAGATATAGGTTCCAAGGTCCCAGTATAGTTACAACGCCTACCCCACCCTTCAAACCGAAACGCATTACTGCTTCACGGCAAAAATAGACAGGCCGGTGGTACCTACCCATGCGAGATCACAATAGGTCCTACCACCAGCATGTTTTGGTTTTAAGGCTGCATAGACCTTATTCGTCTGTACCAACTAGATATTTAAACAGGTCTCAACATAAATGTCGGCATTAGCTAGTTTTCAAAGGATTCCGAGGTTTGTTGTGAGAAATAGTCAGAAACGGACCCATCATCTCCTTATTATCAACCGCTATTAAAGAAAAGTTCACTATTGTCTTCTTTAAATTAAGTTTAAAAGGGGCATTGTTCCAAGGCAGTTGCTTGGTTGCCTCCCATTCTTAGGGTGCTCTGAGGAATTGTTTCAGATGATACCATCATCTCGTTTTTACTATCGCACTGCCGGCTAACGGAGTAGAGTTCATCCATACTACCTGGAGCCACTGCGTTCATCCACAGTGCATTTCCACATATCTTTTTTGCCACATACCTACCATCCGGCTTTGAAATGAGCTCCCCTCCACGGTGTTTCCCGAGCGCTATGATATGTCCTTCTTCAAACGAGGCTTATGGAGAGTATTAATCGGTAAGCAGCGACTTGGCTCTGCTCCTGGCATTGCTGACGTCCATGAGCGACGGTAACCACTCACCATCAGGTAGGCCGTAAACTCGTCTGCCTATAGGGCAATAAAAAAAAGATAAAGTTCATGAACGACGCTAATTATTTACCACCAGGAGGATCTTATATTCGTCTGAATTCGACATTATAAGCTCGTTACAAGATCACAGGAGCTATTATTATTTAAATTTGTACGATTACAGAATACTATAGTTGTACCCGTCCGCTTCGCTGGGCATTTAAAATTAACATTATTATTTCTCACCCCCACAAAGATTCTCGTCATTAATGCCCCCGCAACTGGTGTAGGGAGTCCAACACTCATATAAATATTATATTAGCCTATACATTATGTACATGTCTTTTCTACATGGATACCATGGAACATCCGTAAAACCACTGTAGATTTATATATTAGTATAGACTGGTGGTCTCGCAGTAGTCGAAATTCGACTATAATTAATTGAAGTTATTATACTTATAAGTTTGAACATTATTATGATTCTATTGTCAAATTCTATAATCACAGATTTCGCCAAGACTAAGATTTAGGCAAATATAAATAAAGACAAACAATATTTAAACTATTCTCAATTTGATCACAGACTAGAAGCAATAAGAAAAGTTTGACAAAAAACAAACAGTATGCATGCGTGTGTGCGTCAAATACATGATAGTGTGTGTAATGTTTTTCTATTGATTTATTGTATTTTTTATCCATAATTTTTAAAAAATTAGCATTTTGCACTTCTCTATAAGTGTGGGAAATTTCATACTGCTCCGTCTGCGCAATTTTCGTAAAAAGGGCTACAAAGTTTTTGTTTAACGTACTAATATACTAGCCGTACTCGCCCGCTTCGCTGGGCATTTAAAATTAACATTATTATTTATTGTCATTATTATTAGTGAGTCCAACACTCATATAAATTAGTCTATCCATGTATCAGAAAATACATGTACTTAACATGTATTTTCTACATGGGTATCAGGTTTCAAGTCAATCGGATGCATGGTTCAGTAGTATAACGGAACATCCGTAAAAAACACTGTAGATTTATATATTAGTATAGATTAGTATAGATAGATACCTGTGGGGCTCTCCGCCAACCTCGAGTTCCTTCAACAGCAGCTAGCGCGGCAGCGAGGACTGCCCAGAGCGCGAGTGCCGATCCGACCGAGCTGCGTTGAAGTTTACAAGCATAGCGCGCATAAAGCTCCTCCAGCTCAGCGGATTCAAAGCGGCGGCGTGTCACCAGCCTGGCCAGCGGTCCGCGCGCCGTCATGGCCTTCACCGCGTGATCCATGCCGCCCGCCACCCTCTCACCTGGCCGTCGATCGCATCACCAATCTCCGCATCATCTGCAAATAATTCAATAGTTTTCATTTCATATTTACGTCAATATGAATTCTCAAGAGATTCAACGAAACCATTAATAAACTTCACAAGCAATGATTTCAAGGAGAGGACTGCTGTATTACGGACAAGGAAGTCTTTTTTTATTTATTGCTTAGATGGGTGGACGGGCTCACAGCTCACCTGGTGTTAGATGGTTACCGGAGCCCATAGACATCTACAACGTAAATGCCGCCACCCACGTTCAGATATGAGTTCTAAGATCTCAGTATAGTTACAACGGCTGCCCCACCCTTCAAACCGAAACGCATTACTGCTTCACGGCAGAAAAAGGTAGGGTTGTGGTACCTACCCGTACGGACTCACAAGAGGTACTGCCACTAGTGAATATGAAATCTCAAGAGATTCAATGAAACCATAAATAAACTTCACAAGCAATGATATCAAAGAGAGGACTGCTGTGTTAAGGACAAGGAAGTAATAACTGTAGAACTGATTATAAATACATCAAGCGACATTTAACTTTCTTCGTATTTAAAGAACCGGAAAGTAAATAAAAAGATGTGTGGTGTCGTGGGACACCGGATAGGAACGAAGTTCCATATAAAAAAAACAAAAAAAAAGAATTACGAGAAAAAAATCGCGCGGTGAAATATCGCTGTGCGGAAAACAAGGCCTTATTCCACGGACTTATTCTTACGGTTTTTACTATCACATTTTTTTCGGTTCGGTCGCGCAGCAAAATTCCTATCTCCTCCAAGCCTGCCGTAAGGAACTTCGTTCCAATAATTCTGCTTCAACAACCTTTCATAAATAGCCCACTACATAATCATAATGTAGGCGTAACACCTTTGAAAACAGTTCACCTAATAAATAAATGTTCAATTGTTGTTGAGAAAAAATTAAGTTCTGTAACAACTGAACCTTGGCGCCGATTATAATATGGATTAAGTACTTATCTCCATTTAAGCAGTGAAAACAACAATATAAAACTTGTTTTAATGTGTATTCATTTAAATCTCCGTCAAGATAAAGTTCGTCTGGTACTAAAGTTTATAAATTCTGTTAAAATAACCAGCCTGTTCACTACTATTACTATCTATATACCCCTTAAGTTAATTTGGAACCTTTCTTGTGGCCTAGTAGTAGCCTCTCATACGACAGGTTACGAGTTCGAGACCTCACCGTTGTTCTGAAAATCAAATATAGGTACTTAAAGTAAGTGCCTGTTTATGAATGCAATTTTTGATTTTTTTATTGCTTATAAGGGTAGACGAGCTCACAGCCCACCTGATGTTAAGTGGTTACCGGAGCCTCTAGACATATACAACGTAAATGCGCCACCCACCTTGAGATATAAGTTCTAAGGTCTCAGTATAGTTACAACGTATGCCCAAACCTTCAAGCCAAAACGCATTACTGCTTCACGGCAGAAATAGGCAGGGTGGTGGTACCTAAGTGTATTTAGCGATTTAAACTGTATTCATATTGTTAACAGCATCGGCGGCTTATCTGTCATCGTATCCAAATATCTAAATATTCTCAATAGTCCGTTTAAATTGTATTTTCAGTTAGTTACATAGAATGTTGTAAACCCACATGGTTCGATGATATAGTGCTGCCTTTTCTCGTCTTGAAGCAATTCCATTTCAAAGGATAAAATCCGATATTCTAACACAATTGCACAGCGACGTTCGCCAAATGTTTCGCCAATTCACTTTTCTACTCAATTAAAAATGCGTAATTATTAAATGTGAAATTTTACATTTGTCTATACTATCTATACTAATATTATAAAGAGGAAAGATTTGTTTGTTTGTTTGTTTCGAATAGGCTCCGAAACTACTGGACCGATTTGAAAAATTCTTTTTCCATTAGAAGCCGACATTGTCCCTGATGAACATAGGCAACTTTTTTTAAAAAAAAAAATTTTTTTTTTGTTTCATGTGTATTTTATTGTTTCCGAAGCGAAGGGAGGGCGGGTCGCTAGTGTCAAAATATCTCTAGTAAGTGTGCTAATGAACACCCACTTATGTCTTTTGGTAAACATTGGTCAACACAGATCAGTATTACAGTTACTAATTACCATCAAGTAAGCAATTACCGAGTCTAATGTTGGGACTTTAATTATTACATTTCTTGGTTTAGCACGGTACTAAATTTGATTAGTTATGGTACATTATAATCAACTGTTGAATGTGATAGCTTCAGTTACGGTACATTTTCAGAACTTGTCAGAATATCTATTTAAATTGTATTTCGGACAACAGAATCGAATTACTCAGTGCAACCGTCTTATTGTATTAAGCCGATTAATGTTATAACAATAGGAATCTTGGTAGTTTTTTTTAACAAAAGCTATAGTCGCTATCCAAACAATTATTGTTATTTAAAACTTAAACAGCAAATAATTTTATCGATTCGTTTAAATACAGACTAAGTCTGTATGTCTATATAGGTAAAACATCTGTATATTCCGCGTATCGTCACTTGGGTTTCATTCATTATTTTATTACGTCAACATCAAAAATTTCGTACTGATTTTCAAACAAAAAAAAAAGTTATACATAGTCAGGTCATAAATTCTGTCACATGTTTAATGTAAAATAATTGAAACAAGTTTATTCATTATGTAACCATTCATGTACCAAAATGAACTTAACAAAACATAGATTCTTATGACACTAAAGTTTATTCAAAATGACCTCCGTGATTTTGAATACAGGCCTTCAATATGCGCGGCCAGTCGTCTATCGCAGCACGAACGAGGTCCATGTCAATATCGGCGGCTGCCTTAATCAAGGATGTCTTGAGTGACTCCAAATTGGGATGAGGCTTTAAGCACGCCTTTTCCTCCAAGTGTTGCCATATCTTGTAATCTAACGGATTCAAATCTGGACTGGAGGAGGGCCAGTCTTCGTGCCGGATGAAGTCGATTTCACACGCCGCCAGCCAGTCTTTTGTGCTCTTCGCTCTATGAGCTGGCGCCGAATCGTGTTGGAATGCCCAGTGCCTGTTATTGAACATGGTATGAGAAACAGGTACCACAAGGTTCGTCAGGACTGTATTTTGATACACAACTGCATTCGTTTTTACACCTTTCTCACAAAAATGTACCTCTGTTAAGCCCCAATAAGAAACTCCCAACCATACCATGAGCGAGGATGGAAAATGACCTCGTTGGACACGCGGAATAAGGTTGCTCGCTTCTTCACTACTGTGTGCGTACACCTTATCATTTTGTTTGTTGTAGCTCTCTTCTACGGTAAAAATTTTTTCATCCGAAAAAAGAATTTCCCGATATTTTTTTCCCGCGTACCGCTTCAACAAAGCGCGGCATTTCTTCAGTCTCAGGTCCATTAGACGAGCATTCAAACGATGTCCTGTTTTTCTTCGATATGCCCGAAGCCCTAAGTCTTCATTTAACACCCTTTTCACCGTGGTTCTGCTTAACCCCATCTGAAGGGCCAACAGTTTCTGCTTACGTTTGGGATTTCTTTGAATTCGCGCATTCACAGCTTTTATCACTGCTGGAGTCCTAACAATCCGAGGGCGACCACTTCTTGACCTGTCATCTACACTAGAGTCTTCATTGTATCGTTTGATAGTACGATAAACGAATCTTTTGGTTGTATTCAAATTTTTCAGTATGTTAAAAATTTGAATTGGCGCGTAGCCGCAACGATGCAACGCAATAACTGCAACACGGTCTTCTTTAAACGTCCACTCCATATTTAAAAATGAGTAAAATTCTAAATGTATACTATTTTTATTTTCATGAACAACTCGAAATTCGAATTCAATAAACTTTTTTGTGGCCAGCATTCTAAAAGAAAAGTTTTTACTGTGTGACAATACTTATGACCTGACTAGGTATTTATAAGATTATTAAGCTACTTATATAGGTAATGTTGTATTGTTAAAATAAAAACTTCAATGTGTTGCTCTGAAAGAACAAAGAAATTTAAAGTTTATTTTATAATCTTGTAGTTATCTAAATAGGAATTAATTTTATTAAAATTTTACGAAATGTCAAATTGTTTCTCTTTCAAGGCTTTTCGACTTTACAACACATGCGCGGACGTTCCAGCACATGTCGACAGCGCATGCGTGACAAAATTCAAAATGAAGAAAGGAACAAGACTTTCTTTACATATTTTTAAATTGAATAATATTATACCATAGATACGTGACACAGAGATATGTACAAAACAAAAATAATGTATATACGCGAAACATGAAATAACAAATATTTATTTCTAAACGCTTTACTTGACGTACAAATTTCGACTGTAAGCCATTGGTTTCAAGATAAATATCCTAATAATCATCACGACTAAAGAGAAGTGTATTCTATGATATAATGGTCAATTACACGTATTTATAGAAATTACGGTTATATCAGATCGTAATGTGGCGTAGGTACAGGGTCGTCTAGACTCGGCGTCTTGGCATTACCACGAGGGGCGGAGCGTCCCTAATGCGATGCTCGAAAAGCTCTATGAAAACATACAAAAGCTTGGTTAATATTAAATCAAACGTTTAAACACAATTTGATTTTTATAGTTAATTTAAAAAAACGAACTGTGTGAAAAAACAAAGGATTTTGGTAAAATTATTTGCCTACTAAGATAGGATAAATGTAATCATATTTGAACAAGTATCTTGAGATATTGTGATGAACTTTTTATGACTTATTGAAATCATTTAGTGACACCATTTCTTATTAAAAAGTAAATTAAAAATTAAAAAGGTTGCTATAACGTAGATACTGCAATTCTAAGTTCGAATAGTACCGAAAAAAATCGAACAATAAAATAGCAAACAAAAAAAACGAACTTCATGTCATTACTAATTCGATCGGACTGTCTGAAGTTAACTTTATAAAAAGTAAACAATGGTTGATCTAAAGCAGACCGACCACTGTACATTTCTTTCGGAATGCTCGAATTAGAACTCCACAAAAAACTTTTCTTCTTTTATTTAACATAATCTATTTATCGCTTATACGTAGATATAGTAAATTCAGTCAAAAAAGTATCTGGAATGGATGATTTGTTTATGGTTCCAACCTCTTTTTTTTGGTTGTTTGTTAGATTGACACCTGTTTTCCATTTTGGCGGGGAGTTCTTGTTTTTCCTACCTGTGCTGATAGCCTTAAGAGGCTATTTCAGCTTCACCTTAACATGTAGGTGAGCTCACGCGGCTCAAACCAGAAGTGTTGCTAACACGGACCCTAGCAAGAGCAGTGCTTCGCAGAATCTACCACCGGATCGGAAACGCGACCCATTGAGAAGATCCGGCGAGAAACTCAGTGGGCTGTGTCTATGGGTTAATTTGCTCGTCGAGCCCTACGTCGCAAGCAACGTGTTCGACGAGGACGGTGACCGGTGCTTGTGGTACCTAAAGCACCGTTAATGGAATACCACCGACGAGGAAAACGCGGAGTTCGAGGTGCGTCTGTTATTTAGCTTAAATACAGTGCTGTTTTTAGGTATATCATATCTAGTGTATATTGTAAATTTCATAGTGGATAATAACATCGAACAAAGAATCTGTCTTAAATTTTGCATCGCCAATGGAAATTCGTGTCGGAGTCACTCAAAATGTTACAGAAGGCTTACGGTAAATCGACATTATCAAAAACACTTCATTATGAGTGGCACATAGCGTTCAAATGCTTTTTATCGTGATATGATGAAAGATTTGCCTCGCTCTGGAGTAGGCCATCAAGGTGTGCAAGTGAAGTTATTATAATATCCCATAACTGAAGGAAATAGTGACTAAAAACCTCATTCAAGTTTGAGCGAGATAGCCACCGAGCTTTCTGTGTCTCTCGACTCGACCTGTAACATCTGTAATAATTGGGTATGAAACATGATGCCGCTAGACAAGTCCCAAAAGGCCTGAATATTCTCCAAAAACTTAATCGCATAAGAGTCGTTGAAGACTGCTAGAAAGTATCATTTCCGACCCGACATTCATGAAACGCATTGTTATTAGTGACGAGAAGAAGAATCACGAGATGGATATGCATAATAGTCAACAAGTTTCGGTCTTCAAAGTGAATCAAAACCGAAAAAACCACGCCAAAGTCAATCAAAAGTCAAAATCATGTTGTTTTCTTTGACTATTGCGGTGTCACGCACTCAGACTTCTTGCTGGAAGGTTAAATGGTAAATAAGGAACATTATTTGAGCCTTATACGGAATTTAAGATAGCAAATTCGCCGAAATGGCCAGATCTGTGGAATGAAAATTTACATTTTACACCAGAATAATGCGCCGTCGCAAAAGGCCATCATTGTAAACAAATTTTTGACCAAATACTCAACAAATATCATCGAGAAACCACCATATTCACACACACAAAAACAAAAAGTCAGAGCATTTTAGATGATGAACAATTGAATTTAGGGTTATTTAATTTATAAATAAATAATAATATTCTTATACGTTTTTGATCTTAAATATGAAAAAACCCCAGCTGTAAGCAGTTTCTGATGTAATCACTTACGATCAGCTGGGCCTTCGATGGCAATAAACATAAATTGCCTATTTAATAACTGACAACACTTACAATTTAGTTATTACACATTAACACAATGTACAGTATAGTCGGCCCTGTACCCATTCGATTTTTTTAAATATCTATTTTGTTTTATTTGAAACAAGTTTACCGATAATATGTAAACAGATATGTAAACAGCACGTCAATGTGTTTACATTATTATTACCTTTATTGAGCGGATAGAGCAGGCGTCGCTTCAAATTGATAATAAATCACATTTTGCAGTTTCTTAAACAAATTTTAATGTAAACGTCTGCCAAAACATTTTATTTACGAATCATTATCTTGTACTTGACATACAAACGTTTTTCTAAAATTAGAGAGTTATATTTATTCGAGGAGTGATGATACACGACGATAAATTGTTTTACTTCACTTGGGCATTTTAAGATACACACATCGGGTAATGACTCATTATCTTGAACTTGTGTGTTGTGATTAACTGAGACTATTTATATTTGATTAAACGAGGAAACATTAAAGTGTGTGTTGTGATACTACCAATTCGAATGAGGATACTAGCGGCGCGGCGGCGTAGTCCATGTTCCGAAAGTGGACCTAGGTGACGAAGGAACTCCTTCCTTCAAGGAAGGCCGCGAATTTATACAATGTCCAAAACAATTCCTCAAAGCACGTCCCATGAAACAGACGGTACAAAATAAAATAGATGATTAAATTAATTAGTGTGATTTTATCATTGTCCGCTATTGTACTTCCTTATCATTAATACAATAGCGACTACGCAATATATAATTTATAATTGATAAACCATGTCGTCTCAACATGCATGATTCCCAAAATTCGCCCATAATATCCATGAACATGCGAATGCTGTTATTGTTCCCATATATCATCAACAATCATTTTCTGATTTATAGGAACGTAAAGAGTGTTAGTTTATAATCTTTGATGAACCAAATTCAGTTACCTACGTGAAAAGTACACTTTTGGGATATTTAAAAATATTTAGTTTTGTACATTTTTTTTATAGTTCGTACAATAATTTCAATATAAGTCAACAGGATTTTCGTAATAATTCGTTTGTTATATCATAATATTAAATAGGACATTTAAATTAAGCGAAAATACTAGATTATTAATAGTTTTAAGTATAAGGCACATAACAGTAACGTCAACAAAAACAACGAAAAGCCTTTGCTATGATAATTATTTGAGATCATAATGATATTTCTCATATGAAATACAGATTAAACATTGTATTAAATGAAATAGATTAATATCGGAAGTTTAACGTTCTCGCATTCACAAAGTTCCGAATACGGTAACTAACACGTCATTACGGATCCTCCCGATCCATTAACGGTGCTTTTAGGTACCACAAGCACCGGTCACCGTCCTCGTCGAACCCGTCGCTTGCGACGTAGGGCTCGACGAGCGAATTAACCCATAGACACAGCCCACTGAGTTTCTCGCCCGATCTTCTCAGTGGTTCGCGTTTCCGACTCGGGGGTTATTCAGCGAAGCACTGCTCTTGCTAGGGTCAGTGTTAGCATCACTCCGATTTGAGCCCCGTGAGCTCACCTACTAGTTAAGGTTACGCTGAAATAGCCTCTCAAGGCTATCAGCTTAGGTAGAAAAAAAAAATGGTAACTAAATAATCAGATATAAAATTGCAATGCCATTTACGTACACCTTATAAATAACAAAAATTGGATGGACAGTGAATTATTTCAGTGGAAAAGAAGTAAAAGTAATATAATAAATACCAAACACAATAAATCTTTACGGGAGACAAAACGAAACGTAAACGTGGCGATAAATATATGTACCAGCAAACTTTATCTTTATTGAAATTAACATGTTTTTTGTTTGTGGTGAATGATTCTCTTTTTATTAAGAACAAGTGAACAATTTCGCCAGGACTAACTCTATATGTACGAATGTGAAACAAACTCATTTCGAAACTACAAATGATGCTATGCCAGAAACTTTCCTTAAGTGCCAACAAGAATTGTATATAGTTTAACTCGAACGGTTGAGCGTTGGGCAAAGGTAGAAACTAGACCGGTGTTTCCCAACGTGGGGCCCACGCCCCACGAGGGGGCAATTTGATAATTAAGGGGAGCTATCGCATTAAATTAATATAGAAAATCTGTATTAAAATCATTTTGAATTTGAATTTCAGTTTCTTAATATATGTTTTGAAATATTCCTTACTGTGTTTTCATAACAATTTCATAGCGATTTCTTCCTAAAACCTATTATTTATGTTTCTTATGTGAACAAATAATTTTTTAATGTAAAAAATTATGTATGGAGGGCATAAAAATTTTGAAATGTTACAGTGTGGCATAGCACAAAAAAAGGTCGGGAAGCACTGCATTAGACGGAGAACGGTAACGTTGGTTATATCGTTAGTGACTGTAAGTACTGTATGTACCACGAAGAGTCTGTTCGATTCCTAGTAGAAATCCTATTTCTTAACTTCCTACTTTGAACGCCATGTGGCCCACCGGTGGGCTTAGCGTACTATACCGTTCAGGCCAAGCCTAAATCAGGGAATCTTAATTTTTTATCAACTTGAGACTTGCATTTTAAAATTTATATAATACGATAATTTGAGAGAGAGAGTATTCTTTATTGTACACCAATAAAAAAACAATGGGCAACATTGAATTCGTAAAAAAGTAGAATTGGCTGTCTTATCGCTAAAAGCGATCTCTTCCAGCCAACCATCAGGTTGATAGGAAAAGAATCATTTGAAAACGAATTTCACGCGGTGTACCAATCAATTGAAATATATAAACACATACACACACATACATACGTATACATACACAAATTCCTTACATGTATACATACAAATATATAATGTAACGTAATCATAATTTTGCTTCTTTACACATAAATAAGAATAAACAATTTACATACATATAAAACATACTTAAAATACCTATGAAACATAAAAACACAACTAAAGTAAGTAAATGCCAGTTTCAGAATTTTCACGAAAGATAAAAATTAGCGAGTATTACCGTTTAGTTTTTAAGCTAGTTTAAAAGACTATAATCTTGATAAAAACTACAACTTTCTATTGTATTCGAAAACCAAGGCGTTCGGTTCGGCTAAAGGGCCGGCCACGCGGCTCACTGATAGCGTTTGCCGTCACAAAAATATATGAACCGAAATTTATTAATTCGGAATTTCCTTCACATGTCATCATCATCACCAGCCTTTATCTGCCCACTGCTGGACATAGGCCTTCCCCAATGCCTTCCACATAATGCGGTCCTCCGCCTTCCGCATCCAACGACTTCCCGCCGTGCGCACTAAGTCGTCAGTCCACCTGGAGGACGCCCCACGCTCCTTGTCCCCATCCGTGGCCTCCATTCGAGGACTTTCCTCCCCCACCTGGCGTCGCTGGCTTCACATGTGATCATCCTGAAAAACTTATAGGTACTTTATAGAATAATAGGCAAAAAAAACTATGGTATTTTTTTTAATACACGTATCTACCTACTACATATTTTTTTCAATAACATTAAAATATTGATATATGTATCTATAAGAAAATTGTATTTAGAATCTAGGCGATTAACTTTTCCAACATTATTAGTAGGTACCTGGTTAACCAAACATAGATCTATAATGGTCTCTTAATAGCCGCTAACGATGTTGATTAAGCAGAACTAATTTAATTTATTCAACAAGAAATTAAAAAGATATTAGCTCACCGCAATGAGATCATGTCTGTCATTGTTTCATACCTTCAAAACGTTAAAAGTAGCTTGACGTTGTTAATGCAGCGTTGTTTATTACTGGGGCGGGGTTGCACTGGCGGTGTCCCTTGACATCGCCAACGTGTTCAACACCTTGCCCTGGTCGGTAATCGCAGGGGCGCTGGAGTATCACGGCGTCCCTGCGTATCTCCGTCGGCTGATCGGGTCCTACCTCGAGGATAGATCGGTCGTGTGCACCGGGCACGATGGGACGGTGCTCCGCTTCCCCGTCGAGCGCGGTGTTCCACAGGGGTCGGTCCTTGGCCCTCTCTTGTGGAACATCGGCTATGACTGGGTTCTGCGGGGCGCCTTTAGCGCTCCTCTCCCGGGTCTGAGTATAGTTTGCTACGCGGACGACACTTTAGTCGTGGCCCGGGGGAAGGATTTGCGCGAGTCTGCTCGTCTTTCTTGCGCGGGGGTGGCCTTCGTCGTTGGCAGGATCCGAGGGCTGGGTCTGGAGGTGGCGCTCGATAAATCCCAGGCCCACCTTGTGATCGGAGGCGTTCGCGTCGAGATCGAGGCGACCGGGTTACGGTACCTCGGTCTCGTACTGGACGGTCGTTGGAGCTTCCGCACTCACTTTGAGAGATTAGGTCCCCGATTGATGGCGGCCGCCGGCTCGCTGAGTCGGCTGTTGCCGAACGTCGGGGGGCCTGACTTGGTGGTGCGCCGCCTCTACACGGGGGTGGTGCGGTCGATGGCACTGTACGGGGCTCCCGTGTGGTGCCACGCCCTGACCCGCGACAACGTTGCGGCGTTGCGACGTCCGCAGCGCGCGATTGCGGTCAGGGCGGTTCGTGGATACCGCACCGTCTCGTTCGCGGCGGCGTGCGTGCTAGCTGGGACGCCTCCCTGGGACCTGGAAGCGGAGGCGCTCGCTGCGGATTACGCGTGGCGATGCGATCTCCGCTCCAGGGGGGAGCCGCGTCCTGGCGCGGCGGAAGTTCGAGCGCGGAAGCTTCAATCTCGGCGTGCCGTGCTCGAGGCGTGGTCTCGCCGCCTGGCGGACCCCGCCTACGGGCGACGGACCATCGAGGCGATCCGCCCGGTCCTCTCGGACTGGGTGAATCGTGACCGAGGACGTCTCACCTTCCGGGCGACGCAGGTGCTCACGGGACACGGCTGTTTCGGTCGCTACCTGCACCTCGTCGCCCGGAGGGAGCCGACGCCGAAGTGCCACCACTGCAGTGGCTGCAACGAGGACACGGCGGAGCACACGCTCGCGTACTGCCCCGCTTTCGCGGAGCAGCGCCGCGTCCTCGTTGCAAAAATAGAACCGGACTTGTCGCTTCCGACCGTCGTGGCTACGATGCTCGGCAGCGACGAGTCCTGGCAGGCGATGCTCGACTTTTGCGAGTCCACCATCTCGCAGAAGGAGGTGGCGGAACGGGAGAGGGTGAGCTCTTCTTCCCTCTCGGCGCCGTGCCGCCGCCGTCGGGCGGGGGGTCGGAGGAGGGCGTTTGTCCAGCTCTAGCCCCTATGAGGAGGCAGTCTCCTCCCGGTGATGGTCACGGGGCGACCTAAGAGGGTTGAGGCTGCGCCGCACGCTACCGTCACTCTAGCGCGCTGGCACCAGGAGGACGGGACGGCGCGTCGGCGGCTGCGGACTGCGATGCGGTCCGCATTTTCGTCGTCGCTGTCGTCGCCGAACATACTGTTGAAGAGCAACCCGGTCGGCGGTGTATCGCGTTCCGACCCGGCAGGCTGGTTCTGGCCCAGCGGGGTATCCCGGAACACCAGCGGCACCGCCCGGGCGGCCTGGTAGGGCCGCCGTACCGCGGAGGCTGACGTCGTTGGTCGTCGACTATCGCCTCGACGACCCGTCGGTCGGGCGTCCTCGGGGTGGCGCCGCGTGTCTGGTTGTAGTGTTGACCGCGGGAACCCCCCTACTCTGAACGGGTTCTGACCCCGGACGGAGATCGGACGTCGGGTGTAAGAGTGCAGGGGAGTCGTTTAGTGGGTGGGCCCTAAAATCCTTGGGCCCGCGATCTGCTCTCAACACCTGCAGATCGTTGAGTCTCACATACCCCGCGCGCCCCCTAGGCGCGGGGACCTCGTAGGAGGTTCGGCCCCAGGCCCGAGAAAAAAAAAAAAAAAAGCGTTGTTTATTACTAAGCTTCCCGTTTTCCCTCTACGTAGATAATTTTCAACGGAATCCAGATTGTTATTTCTGTTAGATTTTGAAGAAAATGGATTATAATCAATCAAAAATCAATTTATTTTTTATTTTTTTATTCAACTTAAATGAAAGTACATAATTGTTGAACGTCAAAAAGAACTACCACCAATTCAAAAAAAACTAGCCTCCGTCCTGAGAAGAACTGGCAAGAAACTCAGCGGGCATATTGTCTTTTTTTTTTAATATTAGATTTTTTTTTTAATATTAATTTTTAATTGATGATTGCATAAGAAGAGGTCACGGTCGACGGGTCAATAAACCCGACAACGTTTTGCTAAAGTCTGAACGCGCCGGGGCGCCCACCGCGAGCCGCTTACACCGCACTCGTATGAAATTCAGTGAATGGAAATCTCAGGCTGCGCACTTCACCCGATATTGCGGTTCCGAGATATGCAGAATGATCTAATATTGCATGGAGGTCGTAAATAATTGAGCAGACTTAAACAGAGATGGCTTTTCAGCGCCTTTCTCTTAGCGTAACATGAATTATCCAGTCGTATTTTTCTTTAAGGTATATAATTTACTTTGCATCATAATTTCAAACATCAAATTTGAAAATGGAGAGAACATCAATTATTTTTCCACAATGGACATACTTACAAGCTGCGCTATTTAACTGGTTGCAATTTGAATTATTTCTATAAGGAAGGAAGTTTATGTAGAGATAATTTGTTGAAACTTATTCAAGCCTTGGTCAATTATATGATCAATCAACTCAAACTTGAATTCGATTAACTTTAAAGTTTCCTAATAAAACTTTAAACAACTGAAAGCGGAAACTTTATATTGGGTAACGTCTTGATTAATGAAAAGCTCTATTCAACTTATTAAATTTACTGTTCATTCGAATTAAGGAAACAGAAATTTTTGTGTACTTTTAGAAATGTTTCAAATACAATATTATAGTATTGTGTACTAGAATTTATTATACTAACCAAATAGCAAAAAAATTAAGCATATACATTTCCTATAAATCGGTTGAATCCGCATGTGTGACGGCGGAGTTCCTAATATGTATACCTAATTGAGAAATACGAATATGTTTTTTTTTTTATTGCAAACAAACTGTAGGTATGCTATCCCTATTTTACAAATTCACATACAAATAATTTATTGTATTTTATTATTTATCTCTTGTATCCTTGTCTTTGATATTACTAGTCATTCCCTATTAAATTATCTCTTATAATTTATACATGTTGAGTTGCTATGTATTTACTTCTTACGGACTTGTAATATAAGTTTAATTGATAAGAACAGCGCACATACCACTTTAACAAAAGTTAACGTAATGCTCACTAACAATATCTACTGAAGAGATAGCACTTTGGCAAATAAATCTAAAACATTAACCTGTACTTAAACACTTAAATAGCTCAATGAGAACGTACAGTTTCCGTAATAGAATAATAATATTTGTTTTATTTTCCGTCAGTGTAACAACTACAAATGACAAATTCGTATTCTCGGCCTGGTTGCGGTAACATCAACTGAATACAAAATTACACAGCTCTTTTGAATTTCGTTGGAACGAAACAAGGACAAATTACCTTCCGATTTCCTTGCGGCAACCTCCGTTGTAAATTTAAACGTAACTTTTCGTTTCTCGAAGAACGAATTAAGTTTATTCTCGCAATTCAGATTAGGAAAGAAAAAGTGGAGCGAAACTAGAGTACTTTATTTCATAACTACCGACCCGCCCTCGCTTCGCTTCGGAAACATTAAATTTTATTATTGATAGCTGAGTCCCGCGATGTTATGTCCCGTCGTGCAGCGGGTGACGCCGCGGGGCGAAGCTAGTCTAAAAAAAGTAAAGCCTAAGTTACTCCTTATATCATCAGCTACCTGTCAGTGAAAGTCCCGTCAAAATCGGTCCAGCCGTTCCAGAGATTAGCCGGAACAAACAGACAGCCAGACAAAAATTGTAAAAAATGCTATTTTGATGTATGTACCGTATATACAGAACATACACCAAAATAGCATTTTTTGTATATATTCATATGCATGTAGTAAAAAGCAGTTATTTCAATATTACAAACAGACACTCCAATTTTATTTATATGATGATAATGATGATGAATAGATGAATAGATAATAACTAATATTTCACTTTGGGAGGACATTGTCCTATAATAAAACGCGGCCGGAATATAAGTTCTGCGTCAGGCCAATAAAGAGAACTAATAACAATTTAAAGTTGTTTTACAATTCATACTTATGTCCGGCAGTTTCACCCGTGTTCATTTTAGTATTCAAAAAGGGCGAAATTCGTCTTATTCTATAGAATAGAATAGAGATATATCTCTGGGTATATTAACACAACAGGTTAATTGTAATATTAAATTTTATTCTTTATATTTATAAGATTCTAATAATTATAATAGACTTCAAAAAAAGGAGGTTATCAAATCGACTATTTTGTTTTTCAAGGTAAATTGATTCTGATGATCTTTGAATACATAAAAATTGGTGCTTTTCCTCTGGCCCCATTTAAATTTTATTAAAATCTGACCATTTACTTTTGAGTTTTCCTTGAGTAGTTTTATTCTTCCATAATAATGCACATAAAATTGACTTCGAATATAGTGATGATATTCTCATCTTATTATATCGATTCTCTCTTTTGTTCAATCGTTGTATTCTTAACACTAAAATTGATTCATGTTGCTAAACTAAACTTTTTTAAAGTTTCTGGTAGTAACTGGTAGCGTAATAGACTATGTATGTGGGTTTAAAATTCAAGATGCCACTTACGGTAACAGTCGGCAAAGGCTAGGTTAATAGCATTGCCCCGGTCGTGGACGGGCTTGCGGTGCGCACTCTGCGTGCTGTGGGTCTCGTCTGCGGGGGAGTTGCTGGACTTCGACCGGGCGCGTCCGTAGGTGGCGGATCACGGGCCTCTGGGCAATAGTCACAGGGGCATCGCTCCTTCTCTCCCGTTGTGTTACGGCGGGAGAGATTGAGCGACGCGGACCAAAACCAGCACCGGGGGCTACACGCTCTCCTCCCCCTTCACCTGCTGAAGGGTGGTTCTTCTGGAGATGCGTGGGCCTCCACTTTTTTCCCTTTTCTTTGTTACTTTATTGTTTTGTTGTTACTGTCCCTTGGTTATTTTTATTTATCTTAAGTTTTACCCTGTCTCTTTCTCTTCTTTTGTTTCCGTTCATTGTTTTATTTTACACGCCTTTCTATTCTTCTTCGCCTGTGGTTTTATTTTGTTTTATTTGGTTTTATTTTCATCTTCTTTCCCTCTCATACCCAATTCTAAGCTCTGACACCCGGCGAGAGAATGAATGGCTGGTGGGGGACCAGTCGTTAGGGTGTCCCAGGGAACCGTACCCCGGGTTAAAAAAATAAATAAAAATTTATGTAATGGCCAGTTTAAAAAAGTTATTACCCCAGGAGGGTACCTCCCGCTCAGCGGGAGGAGAATCCCTCCGTGTGGCCGACTCGTCGGACGCACGCTGCCCCACGTACTCTGGGGGGGGCAAAAACTGCCTAGACGTCAGGTCCGGGAAGGACGGAGTTCAAAAGAAGAAAATTATGTCCGAGAAGGACCCTGAAGTAAGCTCCTTAAGAGCCGATGTCGTGTCGGACAACGATATGGCCACAGTTGGTTCGGCCCAGTCGTCGACCCATTCGTCGCCGACACGACGACGGCGGAAAAGGGTGCTCAATATAAGCTCGGACGGGCTGAGTAGCAGCTCCGGCTCGGAGGCTCAGGATCCGACAGGTGTGAAGCCCAGAGCAGTCACGCCGTCAAAGCGTGGACGGGGACGCCCTGCGACCACAGGGCAGTACGTTGGCATGGCCGCTGCCAGGCAAGCGTACCTCAAGGCACAAAAAGAGGAGAAGGAGCTCACTGAGAGCGCGCGCACCACACGCCACAAGAGGAGAGCGGCTGAAGGGTCTGTCCCTAAGCCCGATGCCGAGCGTAGGCTCCATCAAAGTGCAGAGGTGGCCCTGATGGTTGCCGCCAAATCCAGCAGCCCGAAGGGCACGTACGTGCGTGCACTGAAGGAGTTGGCAGTCACTGTCAAGGAGGCCACGGAGGACCTTGTGGGCTACACCGCAACCGAAGAGGCTAAGAGACTGCGAGCGGTCAACGTCAAGCAGGAGCAGGAGATCCTGTAACTGCGTAAGGAGCTCGATGAAGTTAGAAGGGAGTTGGCGAGGGTTTCGCAGGTGCTAGCGTTGCCCACATCGACTGCGACCCCGGCCCCGAACACCAAGGAGGAAGAGGAGGAGTTGCGCCTACAGCGCATTATGCGAGCTGTCGGCACTATGCTCGACGCTCGCTTTGAAGGGCTGGAGGCACGGCTTCTACCGGAGCCCCGAATGCGACCACCGCTAGCGGCGGACAAGCAGAGGAGCCGGGAAAAATCGTCTAATCCCCCTGTCGTCGTTGACGCTGCACCGGATGCGGCACCGTCATCAGTGCCACCGATGACATTGGCGAAAAAGAGGATGCGTGGCCCCAAGAGAAGTGTCACCGCGCAAGCGGCTTC
Organism: Bombyx mandarina; assembly: GCF_030267445.1. Classification (NCBI taxonomy): domain Eukaryota; kingdom Metazoa; phylum Arthropoda; class Insecta; order Lepidoptera; family Bombycidae; genus Bombyx; species Bombyx mandarina. The sequence goes on from NC_143217.1 coordinate 6,627,333, forward strand.
ATCCGAAACGCACACCTTCCTCCCGGCTCCAGCTTCCATGATCGAGAGCTGGTCAACGGTCACCCGTAGGGGTGCTCGACCGAGGGAGGAAGCAGTGAGGACGGTTCCAGCGGCAGCTATCGCTGAAGCGGAAAGGAAAGACCGGTCTTCTGTAAAGAGGAAAGAGAAGAAGCTGCGCCCTCCACGCACTCAGGCCGTTGTCCTCAAGCTGCAACCAGAGGCCGTGGAAAGAGGACTCACGTACCGCACTGTACTCGCCGAAGCGAGGGCCAAGGTAGATCCTGGGGCCCTTGGAATACCCATCCAGCGCATCCGGTCTGCAGTGACTGGGTCTAAGGTGCTGGTAGTGGAAGGTGCAGACCAGAGCGCCAAGGCCGATCTCCTGGCCCAAAAGCTTCGAGAGGTTCTGCCCGCAGAAGGGGTCATAGTGACCAGGCCAGTAACGACTGCAGCCATCCGCATCAGCGGACTGGACGACTCCCTGATGCCGGAGGAACTTACCGCGGAGCTTGCCCGGATTGGCGAATGCGCTCCTGATGCGGTGAAGATCGGAGACATCAAGTCTGGCCCAGGCGGGATGGGTCAAGTATTGGTCCGGTTGCCCGTCGTTGCCACGATGAAGGTTCTCGCCGTTCCAAAACTGAGGGTTGGTTGGAGCGTGCTCCGCGCTTGTTTGTTAGAGGCTAAGAAGCTACAGTGCTTCCGATGCCATGAGCTAGGGCACGTGAGCGCCCGATGTCCTTCGTCGGTCGACCGCAGCCGGGATTGTTATCGGTGCGGCCAGACCGGCCACGTAGCGGCCGGCTGCTCTCTTGCACCACACTGCGCTGTATGTACCGCTGCCGGCAGACCGGCGGACCATGTCTCCGGGAGCAAGGCTTGTGCCAAGTCCCCGAGACCGAGACTTAGAAGAGGAACTTCCGCTGCACTTGAAAATGCACGGAGGCAGCCCGGTACGGCTATGGAGACATCGAATGGCGTCCTGCTATGACAGGTGTCCTTCGATTCCTGCAGGGGAATCTCAACCATTGCGCCAGAGCTCAGGACCTTTTGTTCCAGAGCATGGCGGAGGGGTTGACCCATCTTGCGGTGGTCGCCGAGCCGTATCGGGTCCCTTCGAGCCCCGATTGGACGGCCGATTTGGAGGGCCGAGTGGCAATCATCCGGCGTTGTTGTGTGGGTGCTCCGCCTACGTTTGCCGTTGTTGAAAGAGGTCGCGGCTTCGTTGCCGTCCTCTGGGCCGAGATATTCGTGTTGGGAGTGTACTTTTCCCCAAACAGGACGCTCGCCGAGTTTGAGGTTTTTCTCAGCGAGCTCAGCCGCGTCGTTGGAAGGTCGCACTTCCGACGGATTCTCGTTCTAGGTGACCTAAATGCCAAGTCATTGTCTTGGGGTTCCTCTAGGACGTGCCCCAGAGGTAGAGCGGTGGAGGAGTGGCTGGTCGGAAGCGGTCTCCTCATCCTCAATCGCGGTACGGAACTCACATGCGTGCGACGTTTGGGCGGGTCCGTGGTGGACGTTACATTCGCCACGCCTGACGTCGCATATCGCGTACGCGGTTGGGCGGTGATGGTTGGCGAGGAGACCCTCTCCGACCACCGTTACATCCGATTCAGTGTCGCCGCGACCGCGGTGGGTTCTGTTCGGGGCTTTTCCTTGCCCATCAGTGGCAGCGCTAGGGGTCCTCGTTGGGCCCAGAAGCGTCTCAACATCGAGCGGTTGCGTGAGGCGGCCATAGTGCAGGCGTGGCGTCTTGACTCGCTTGGCGAGCCAGCAGACGTGTGCGAGGGGGTGGAGCGTCTGCGCGAGGCAATGTCACGGGTGTGTGACGCTGCTATGCCTCGCGTGAGAGCTCTCGCTCCTAAGCGCCAAGTTCATTGGTGGACCGAGGAGATCGCCAGCCAGCGCCGGCTATGCGATATTAGTCGTCGCACATACCAGCGATATCGACGACGAAGAACGCGCCGGGACCCCGACGAGGAGGACCGCCTGTACGAAGTGTACAGGACGGCGATAAGAACCCTGCGCTTGGCTATCGGGGAGGCGAAGGAGGCCGCCTGGAACGACCTACTGGCCTCGCTGGACCGTGACCCGTGGGGGCGGCCCTACAGGCTGGCGCGTAATGCGCTTCGCCGTTGGGCTCCTCCCGCAACCAGCACCCTGCCGCCGGAAACATTGCAGCGGGTAGTCGGGGGTCTGTTTCCCGATTTATCCGGGACGGCCTTCGTTCCCCCTGTGATGACAATGGCGCGGATTGCTGATAGCGAAGAGCTTGAGGACGTCTCCCAGGTAGAGTTCGATTTGGCTGTGCAGAGGATGCGGGCTAAGCGCACGGCACCCGGTCTCGATGGGATCTCGTCCCAAGCGTGGGCACTCGCCTTGACAGGTGACGGTTTGGGGCCTGCCCTCCAAGGGCTATTCAGCAGGTGCCTCCGTGAGGGCAGGTTCCCAGAGCCATGGAAGACTGGTCGGCTTGTCCTTATTCCTAAGGAAGGCCGGCCACGTGACGAGCCAAGCGGGTACCGCCCAATCGTCGTGCTGGACGAGGCTGGTAAGCTCCTCGAGCGCATCGTCGCCAGTCGCCTCGTCCAGCACCTCGAAAGCGTTGGGCCTGACCTGGCTCCTAACCAATATGGTTTCCGGAGAGGTCGCTCCACCATGGACGCGGTCTTGCGCGTCCGCCACCTCTCCGATCGTGCGTGCTCCGAGGGGGGCGTGTTGTTGGCTGTGTCGATTGATATCGCCAACGCCTTCAACGCGATCCCTTGGAGCACGATCGTGGAATCGCTCCGGTTTCACCGCGTCCCCCCTAGTCTCCGCACCCTGATAGAGGATTACCTCTCAGGGCGAAATGTAGTCTTCCCCGAGAGGAGGGGGTGGGGACGGAAAGCGGTGTCGTGCGGGGTCCCGCAGGGGTCGGTACTGGGACCACTCCTGTGGGACATCGGTTTCGACTGGGTCCTGCGCGGTGCTAGCCTGCGTGGCGTCGACGTAGTGTGCTATGCCGACGACACGCTGGTGACGGCCCGCGGAGCTGACTACAGAGCCGCAGCGATCCTTGCGACGGCGGCGGTCTCCACCGTCGTTAGTCGCATTCGGAGATTAGGTCTTGAGGTGGCCCTCCGCAAGTCCGAAGCGGTGTGCTTTCACCCAGTCCGGAGGGAACCTCCTCCGGGAGCGAATCTCATAGTCGGCGGAGTATCGATCGCTGTCCAGCCGAAGCTCAAATATTTGGGCCTTGTGCTGGACGGTCGATGGCGCTTCGACCACCACTTTGGTGAGTTAGTCCCGAAGCTGCTGGGGATGGCGGGCGCACTAGCCCGTCTTCTCCCCAACGTCGGTGGTTGCAGCGCCGGCGTCCGGCGTCTGTACCTGGGGGTCGTGCGCAGTATGGCTTTGTACGGCGCTCCCGTGTGGTCGCCCGCACTCTCTGCGCGCAATGCAGCTTTGCTGCTACGAGCGCAGCGGGTGCTCGCGGTGAGAGTCATCAGGGGTTACCGTACGATCTCCCGGGAGGTCGCCTGCGCCCTCGCCGGTTCCCTTCCTTGGGATCTCGAGGCTGAGGTAGCAGCTGCGGTATACCGGCGCAGAACACAGTCCCTGAGTCGGGGACGGACGCCCGGCCCGTCGGCTGTCGGTCGGTGGAGGCGTGCTGCGCGTCATCTGGCGTACGCCAAGTGGAGGGAGCGGTTGCTGGAGGAGCTTGGCCAAACTTCAGTCACTCGCCGACGCACCCTCGAGGCCCTGGTGCCCGTGCTGGAGGCATGGTCAGATAGACGACACGGCGTGCTCTCCTTCCACTTAACGCAGGTCCTCTCGGGGCATGGTTGCTTCGGGAGGTACCTGTGGAAGGTCTGCAGGAGAGAGCCACATCCGGGTTGCCACCAGTGCGGGCATCCGGACGATGACGCTCAGCACGCACTCGAAGCGTGCCCGCGTTGGAAGCGCTCGCGGCGAGACCTCATCGCGGTGCTGGGGAGAGACCTCTCCTTGCGGGCTGTCATCGCCCGCATGCTAGAGGACCAGAATTCTTGGGAGGCCATGACCAGGTTTTGCGACCTGGTCATGGCGTTCCGTGAGGCTGAGGAGCGCGAAAGGGAGTGGGATCCCTCTTCGGCTTCACAGCGAAGAAGGCGGAGTGGGCGGCACGGGCGCGAAGCTCCCGTTCATCTCCCGTAAGGGCTGTCGGGTGCCGGGTGTGGGGGTGCCCGGTACTCGGCTGTTGGTCCGGTGGTGAGGCGGCGCAAGGTGGCTCCTGTGCACCGCTCACGGTGTGTCTCCGAGACGACGTCCTGCGGGATTTTCCCGGGGATGGAGTGCCGTCCTATTAACAGGATGGGTACCGGCGACGGCGAGCCTTCGGCGCGCACTGTGCGGTACCGTGGGTTTCGTGGAGTCGGAGTGGCGGGGCTCGATAGGGTTTAGTCGGTAGTCGTTCTGCGGGGCAAGTGCTTCGCGCGCCTTTTTCAAGGCGTAGTCTCCTGTGAGAAATTGGGGGAGGTGAAGGACCTCGGCTCTTCTCTTCTCCCCTTCTTCCTCTCAGGAGGCGCCGGAGTCCGACATAACCCGGTCCGTTACCCCCCTCGACCGGGTATCCGTAAATGGATTCCCCAGCGTTAAAAAAAAAAAAAAAAAGGTTAATAGCATTGCGACCTGTATCAATGCAATTATAAAGACAATTGCAGAGCAAACACAATTAACGCTTTGTCTCCATCTACAGACACAATTATCATCGATGAACCGGTTTTGAAGTTTGATCAAGTAGATTAATTATATGCTTTTTGTATATTGTACAACTGTAAAATGCCCTCTTAATCTGTTCAATTGTAATACAGCTGTTGACGTGGAAATGTTTTGATCTGAGAAAAAAATTGTAGTAGTTGTAAGTACTACCAATAACTTTTCTGTAGATTTCTTCTCTCAAACTGAGCCCCGTGAGTTCGCCCACCAGTTAAGGTGAAACCAGAATAGCCACTCGAAGCGTATGTAGATAAACAAAAGTTGATTTCAGTACAATTTGAATTTATTTTAGTTATGTTTTTTTTAATTGCGCGTAAAAAGCGATTTTTATATTCATTTTAGATGAAAACAAAGCTAGATTTAGTGCTCTCAAAAACGAGATGTAAAAATTTAGGTGTTGAGAATTTATTCTTCTGTAACTAAGTGAACATAAAACTCGAATATTAAATAGATTTCGACTAGAACACGTTGATGATTATATTAGAACACGTAAGGCTTCGAGCCGTGGACATTGTGACCGTAAACAAAACATTTCCATACTCAGCAACGATTGCTACTTCATATGTTAATGAACGATTGGCTTTGTGGAACATTAACAATGTTCCCCGCGATTTGACGGACGTTAACTCGTTACATTGCATTTAAACAATATGGGAACAGACGAACATACAAATCATACACAATCGTTTCTGGAAGTCACAAATCAGCACGCGTATATGTTTCAAATGCTTTCGAAAACAAAGTGAAACTTCTCATTGTTCAATTTTAGATCGCAGAACTGAGCTTCGTTCTGATGAAACTAACAACTGCACACTCGCGACACCAAACAATAGATCTTCAAATAGTAGTTGAACAATGTTGTAGTACTCCAGTGTAGCGTAAATGGCGCGACATTATATTTCATGGTGTTCAAACCTTCAATGAAAAAATCATTACAGAACACCGAGTCGCTTAAAATCAGCATAAAATCAGTATCTATACTTCTATACTTATATTATAAAGAGGAAAAAATTATTAGTTTGTTTGTATTCAATAGGCTCCGAAACTACAGAACCGATTTGAAAAATTCTTTCAATGTTTGGAAGCTACACTATTCCCGGCGAGTGAAATAGGTTATAACCTTTTTAAAAAAAATTAGGGATCCTTACTAAAAAAAAAATACCTAAAACATTCTTTACATCGCGTGCCCTGTGAAAACGATTGATGATAGAATAAAATAATGTACTACGACTTTGTAGAACACATTATTATTTTAATGCCGCAAGAAGTGTTCTTTTATTTTTTTAAATAAAACAACGTCAAATATCGCTGAAATTTTTGTTAAAGATCCGAGTGGAGCCGGAGCGGGCCGCTGGTAATAAATAAACAAATAAAACATAGAACCGTAAAAGGTTTATTGAACGAACACTGTGACGTAATTCGAATATTTTATCATCCTAATGCTAAAAACTAAATCAACGCATACACAGTCAAACATCTGTCATCACAAACAGTCGGGCGGTGGCCACATAAAAATAGCTAGTCACCTCGAAATATTAATAAATACTAGTGGTACATACACGCGACATCGTAATATGTTCTCTCGTTTAATATTATTTACTTATTCGCGCCGTGCAAAAGCTTTCCGCCTACATTCTTTGTTTAATTTACAACTAACAAGTTCTCAAAATAAATACGTCTACTATTCAAATAATTCAATGAAGGAGTACCGTTTGCGATCTATGTTGAAAAACCGGCCAGTCTAAACGGACCTATAAAAATATAAAAATACATTGCATTTCTGTCAATGCAAGAAGGCACGGTCAAGCCGTCGCGTCTACCACTGATAACTCTGTTCAACCCTAATTCGATATCATAAGGGCGACGGAAACAAAACCCGACGGTATATGATACATGAACTCTCGAAGTCCGCTGTGGAAGAGCACAAAGCTTCAAGGTTTGTAGTAAGGATGCGCTATATAGGAAGACGCCAGTACTTTAAAATTGAAATCCGTTAAGGTGCTAAATCTGATTTATTGTTAAATTAAATTAAATCTAAAGCATAGTATTTACAGTGTTAGGTTGTGTAATTATTATTATTATTTGTGTTAAAAAAACGATTTTGTATTTAGTTGGGTAAAAGTAGGAAGGTAGAAAAAAATACTAAAAATATGAATTACAAAGATGTAGCTGTTGTATACCAATAGAACTTAAGTTTCAGTCCTATCTCTAGTTGAACAGAGGTATCCACATGTGTTAGCAGCCGCTTAACGTCAGGTGATACGTGTTGATATTTCCAGCCCAACACAAATAATTAAATAAAACTATCCATTAGATTCTCTCTTCGTTGCCATAAAACAAACCGCAAAAAGGTGTTTTCTTTGGCCAAAATTCAAAATCTTTAGGAAATATCTGCCACCAGGGCGTCATTGTCAAGGGCATGTGCCCCTGATGACGCAGGCAATGTCTAACATGTTTAAAATGTTCTACATCGTGATTATCTTTCTACCTACGTTAAATAAATTTGATTAGTAGTATTCATGTAAAAAAATAACTACTCGGTCAAAATTAAAGGAATTTCGTTAAGATTAAATGCATATAAATTGCGCTAGATTATTTCCAAGTGAAATCTAAATTGACACTTTATATTCATATGCAGCATGCAAAATTTTGAATCGTTATTTTATGTTTATAACTACTAAATTCAAAAAATAATCCTTTTTGACATTTCAATTTAATCACGAATCTGCAATATAAAAAATAAAAAACGAATATCTATTTTTTTGTTGTTATTAAATCACTGCATGAGATTAAAAGAATCATATTAGATTATAACCTAATTCACAAAACAGAAACAAGTTGTAATACTTGATTGACGAACATGTCACTAGTGCCATAGAGATAAGCTGACAATTATTATCTTATCTGTCAACAAACTAATCATACACTCCAGCTTTAATTGGATATTCAATGTAATTGAATAAATTAATACACTGTTCTTTAATAAAAGTTATTCGAACTGATATGTAGTTTAGTGCGTCTGTTTTTTTCAACATAATATACAAACATTTTTATTTAAGTTTGTGTTTTTAGAGATCGGTAATGACCTTGTCCCCGGAAAAATAAAATAGATCAAAATTTCGACTACTGCGCATAACAAGTTAAACTAGAAAGTGCGATAATTACAATGAGCTTTTGGCGATTAAAATTCATAGAAAAGAATAAAATGAAGTTTTATTTTAAGCAGCCTGTGTGTAAGTCTCTCGGTTTTTCTTTAAGACTATTTTAAATTCAAAATAAGTTTTAGTTATTTTGATTCCGTGTAATGTTATGATGATTTAAATATAAATCCAATAAAAAAATGTATCTTTCCAACCTACCCTGACATTAGGGAGCGCCTGTGCTTGAGTTCAGATTCGTATTGCCTTGAGATGGAAATAATTTCGAGGCTTACTTCAATTATATGAAAATTGGACGTCGGCGCTCTTTGTTATCACAGAACATTTAATAAAAAAAGGCAGTGTCAACTGCTTTTAATCAAGCCATTGTTGATTCGCGACCTTTTCAACCTTAAACGAAGGAAAGTAAAAAGTCAGATTCGTATACTATTTGATTTTAAAAAGTTTACGTTATTACGTGGATGTTATTATCTTTATTATCAATTTTATTTAATGTCATTTTCGGACGCACGTTTTCTCGCTTTTTGTAAGTATGGTAGTGAAACCCGGTAACGCTCCTCAAATGTATGAAATAACCCAATATTTGTTGAAGCTACTCATCGCATGGTATTTCAGATTTTTTTTTTTTTGTTGTTGCTTAGATGGGTGGACGAGCTCACAGCCCACCTGGTGTTAAGTGGTTACTGGAGCCCATAGACATCTACAACGTAGACGCGCCACCCACCTTGAGATACAAGTTCTAAGGTCTCAGTAAAGTTACAACGGCTGCCCCACCCTTCAAACCGAAACGCATTACTGCTTCACGGCAGAAATAGGCAGGGCGGTGGTATCTACCCACGCGGAGTCACAAGTGGTCCTACCACCAGTAATTACGCAAATTATAATTTTGCGGGTTTGATTTCTATTACACGATGTTATTCCTTCACCGTGGAAGTCAATCGCGAACATTTGTTGATTACGTATTTCGTTAGAAAAATTGGTACCCGCCTGAGATTCGAACACCGGTGCATCGCTTCAACACGAATGCACCGGACGTCTTATCCTTTAGGCCACGACGACTTGAAACCTTTCAAAATATATTTACTGCTGGTAGGACGTCTTGTAAGTCCACACGAGTAGGTACCACCAACCTATCTATTTCTGCCGTGAAGCAGTAATACGTTTCGGTTTAAAGGATTGGACAGCCGTTGTACTGTAAAAACTGAGACCTTAGAACTCATATCTCGAAGGTGGCGGCATTTACGTCGTAGATGTATATGGGCCCCAGTAACCACTTAACACCAGGTGGGCTGGGAGCTCGTCCATCCATCTAAGCACATAAAGACATATAAGAAAATTTAAGGATTGGTATTAAACTTATTATAATATACCATACATACTATAGAGATCTCTTCGAAATGGCACGGAGAAAGACCAGTGACAAGTTAACTAATAGCAGTCTACCCAGTAGGTAACGGCTCCGAGTCGAGTATTTATTACAAATAAACAGTATTTATTAACTATACTATACTACTAAAACTATACTACCAAATAAGCACTATTAATTAATTAATTAATTACTCTACGTACGAAACATAGTTTATTGTTCTTGTATTTGGCTGTGATCCTAATCACGAATTTCATTATTTTTGTTTTTCTAATATCGTCAATGACTAATATTTTCTAAGTTTTTGCCAACAATGACTACATTGAGGAGACGAAACATAAGACATGTATAATAGATGTTTTTTATTAGAAACAAAATAAAAATGTTTGCTACGAGATACAAAGTTATTATTGAGAACATCGTTCAATAAGATAAATGGGTAGGACGTAGGTACCAACTCATGTGCACTCACTACACACAACGTCGGCTACCACCAGTGCTAAATATAACGGAGAACAGCTAGGGTAGGATATACGGACGGATTATAGGCAATATCGGTATTTAGTGATTTGAGGTTTTTTTTTTTGCGGTCATGGCATACCTGGTGCTAAATGTATACAGAAGCCCGTGAAGATCACAACATCGTTACCGCCAACCTCCTTAACATTTGTAATATGTCACAATTGTACAGTAGTTACGCAATGTTACTAAGTTGCGTAAGTTAGGTTTTTTTTTTTGATGTGAAATATCTATATCCGCACGTAAAACCGATTTCTGGCGTGGCGACGCATGCCGTGGCGACGCGTCGCCATTTTTTTGTAATATTATATTTTATCATTATGACATATTTAGTTCCTATCACAATCTGTTCTTTTCTGCATATTACTTTTACAAAATAATGTCGATGTTTCACATCTGCAAGGCGTCCCGTGACGGCGCACATTTTTTTTTCAAGTTTGTTAGCTTTCACAAAATTACTACCACGGTCACGATATCCTTTCATGATTATAGTTATTCATGAACATCATATTTGATTAGAAAAACTTGTGATTTAAACACCGGCATAGGCGCATCACTCATCACTCCGACGCTAAAGTCTTATAGGTCTAGGTTCTAAACCAAGTAACCATCATAGTCCATTAAGTGCATTTCGCATAACTGTCTCTTCTTAATAAAAACTTATGACCTAAAATTTCCCTTTGTATATTTTTTATTGCTGCACGGTGTACTATGAAATAATTACCACACCATATTTAACAAACAAAAAAAAACAGATAAAAGTAGCCCATGCTTGCAACGTCGAGTATAGAATTCAAACTATTAAATAGCAATGGAATTAATTGCCAATTTCTACAATCATCTTTTAATGATTCTAAAATAAAATAAACGGTATTTTATTGACTTTTGAATAAAATATGGCAGAGCCATAGATCGTTAAATCTATACATATAAATAAAATTGGAGTGTCTGTTTGTAATATTGAAATAACTGCTTTTTACTACATGCATATGAATATATATACGGTACATACACCAAAATATCATTTTTTACAATTTTTGTCTGTGTGTCTGTCTGTTTGTTCCGGCTAATCTCTGGAACGGCTAAACCGATTTTGACTAGACTTTCACTGATAGGTAGCTGATGATATAAGGAGTAACTTTTTTTAGACTAGCTTCGCCCCGCGGTTTCACCCGCGGTACGATAATAACCGCGGGTAAAATCGCGGGACTCACCTATCAATAATAAAATTTAATGTTTCCGGAGCGAAGCGAGGGTGGGTCGCTAGTATTTTTAAATAAAACTTAGGCAAGAAAATCTTTTGGAACGAAGCCATCACCCATTACGGTAAATAAAGACTTTTCCTGTGGTGGATTGTGTATTTTATTTCACACTTAACAGCAAATAAAATTAAAGAGAAACCTTTTTGCGAAAACAACATCGAAATTAGTAAGTGGAACAACATTTCGTATCCCGCAAGCACCTGAATGATGCCGACGTTATGAATTATTACGTGACCCTCAATGTCAAATCTAACAGATTACATAATATTTAATTAATACTTTATTATTCAGTGGAATGGTTAGGGAAAAAATTACAAAAATTATGATAAAATTCCTTTATTTTCATACAAAATTGTTATATTTATTTTATTTTATTATTGCTTAGATGGTAGGACGAGCTTACAGCCCACCTTATGTTAAGTGGTTACTGGAGCTCATAGACATCTACAACGTAAATGCGCCACCCACCTTCAGATATAAGTTCTAAGGTCTCAGTATAGGTACAACGGCTGCCCTACCCTTCAAACCGAAACGCATTCCTGCTTCACGGCAGAAACAGGCAAGGCGGTGGTACCCACCCGCCCGGACTCACAAGAGGTCCTACCACCAGTAATTACGCAAGTTATAATTTTGCGGGTTTGATTTTTATTACACGATGTTATTCCTTGACCGTGGAAGTCAATCGTGAACATTTGTTAAGTACGTATTTCATTAGAAAAATTGGTACCCGCCTGCGGAATTCGAACACCGGTGCATCGCTACATACGAATGCACCGGACGTCTTATCCTTTAGGCCACGACGACTTCATTATTAATTTATATTCCAAAACAATGTTTCGATATATGTATGCATTAAATACATTCGGATCAAGGGCGCAATTATGTCAATCCACTTAGAAGTGAATTATGCACTATGGAATTGAATATTCGGCATCCGTTTAAAGTTAAAAGTGTTTATCGATAATTTCCTTAAACAATAATGTGACATCCGGCTCCTATCTAATTCATGTTGTGCGATAGTCAATAAGCTTGGAAACAAATTTATTGCGACTTTGGAATGTCAATTTGCTGCACTGTTGATATGAAAAAGCCGATAAAATTGCATATTTATTTAGCATAAAAACTGCTGCATTTTTCAATAGTCTGAATGAAGACGATGAAGGCAAGATGCAATTATTAAAACATCTTTAGCAATTATTTCAATTCCATAATTCAACAATGTTTGAACCCCGTTTCCGACCGCGTTCAATATTGAATGAGTTTTGTGAAAATGCAATAATAACTAGACTTTTATTAGTTAAATTTTGGTCGGGTATCTCCTACTCGCATCAGCGTATCACCATCAACATTTAGAATTTTTTATATTTTATTTTATCAGTATTATGGTTTCCTGGTAGTTGTGTTCACACAGTTTTGACAGACGAAACAATATAATAACCACAATCAAACAATTAATTAAAATTCTTCGTTGATTCTAGCTGAGACATTAAATACTCCTTGCTAAACAAAATAAATAAAAAAGTTGGAGTAGGTACACGTTTACACTACTCATACTTTTATGTATCTCTGAAGTCTCGGAGGCGGAAAGTTCGAAATTGTTACAAACACTTGTAACTTTGCTAGCATTTACAACAATTCGTTGGAAGAGTTTCAATAGAAGAAATAAATACAAATAAGTATACAAAAATGAAAGTAGAAGAGAAAAGATTTGTTCATCACTAGGGCAAAAAATTAATTGATTTATTTACACTTCTGATAGCATACTACGTACGTATGTTCACTACATATAATGTCAAAGTCTAGTTTACTGATCTCTTTCTCTTATCTCTCTCTCTTTCTCTTTCTATTATGATAGATTTACAAATGTAGATAAGGAACCACAAAGAAAGCCATAATGAAACGGAGTGTCGCGGGGTTAGGACAAACGAAATAGTTTCTTAGTGAATATAACTCATATCAGTCCGGAAAGCGTTGTAAAGTCAGCTGAAACATTTGCTTCAAGCCCCCACAGGGCATTTCAGCACTAGGGAGTGCCTACGTAAAATTAACTTGGCGGCATTTAACACAACTAGCCGGTTCTATATTTGGGGCAAGTGAAATTATTCATCACATACTTTATGAGTGCGAGATCCTGGAACGGACAATAATTAACATCTTTCGCAATAGATATCCAGAATAAAATGTCTGAAGGCTGTTTTCTTCGAACGCTTTTTAATGATTTATGCCGGCGGCGGTGAGAAGTGGAGAGACCAAGGGAATAACACAAAAGACCACAATGGTCGAAATGTTCGAATTATTCGCCCAAGCCCTAAAATTCCAGAAAATTTTATTATAAGACCGAAATTAATATTAAAATTTTTAGACCACATTGAAATCGCAGATAGATGAAAATACCATCCTACCCTAAAGCAGTCATTGTTGCAGTCAGTTCATATTTCGAAAACTTCTAAATGCTATCTATACAGGTACAATGATTCGGAGCATTACTCTTAAGTTGATTTATTAATTATTACCACCTTTCTTTCAGGCTCGAAGCAGGCATGCCTTTCGATTTATAGGATTAGGAATGATCGGTTTGCAAACAAGAGACCAGTTGAGACCTCGAACTTGTGTCTTATCTTATTAAAATCAACTAACATACTAATCTCTCAATCTTATCAAATAAAAACAACTCGCATACGACCAATGCGATTTATTAGCCGCAGACACCGTTGCATTACTTGAAAGAACAAGCTACAAAGCTCGGATGGGCATTTAAACAAGAAAACACACATACAATTTATTTTTAGCATGAGAAGCACAAAAACGAGTTAGTTTTAACGGCTATGGTTTACATGTTAAATCTGTTAAATTTTACTATGGTTGGTGTAAGCGTGTTGTAAGCACAGTTAGCTACCACCATCTAGCCTATATCTGCTTCAAATAATGTACGTGTTTCTGTTTAAAGTGTTACACAAAGCGTTTGTAAGTTCGTGTTTTGTTTAACGCTATTCGACTATGAATAAACCGGCATAAAAAGAAAGATGAGGTTCTCAATCCGCGGAGGCGTATATTTTTAAAAGTTATGTTCGCTCTTATAGTTTAAAAACTGACAGACAACTAACTGTTTTTTATGATTTTATACACACGACACGCTGCGAGTTAAAAATGTACGACACAACAAAACAGGAAGTTAGATACATCACAAGTCTTAAGAAACCAGTCATGTTTATATGACTTCAGATATGTTGTTTGATGTAAAGTTTCGACTTTCAAGGCGATAAATGGAGAAGGTCAATCTGTACATCAATCACTAATAACTTAACATGATGATTCCAAATTAACTGACTTAATGATTCTAAATTTACTGGCGGTTGGACCTCTTGTGAGTCCGCACGGGTAGGTACCACCACCCTGCCTATTTTTGCCGTGAAGCAGTAATGCGTTTCGGTTTGAAGGGCGGGGCAGCCGTTGTAACTATACTGAGACCTTACAACTGATATCTCAAGGTGGGTGGTGCATTGACGTCGTAGATGTATATGGGCTCCAGTAACCACTTAACACCAGGTGGGCTGTGAGTTCGTCCACCCATATAAGCAATAAAAAAATAAAAAACATAATAAATAGATTTTACAATTTCTATTCATTTGTTACATTATGAATGGTGTTTTTTAGTATCTATCACCTGTGTAATTTTTTAATGTAATTTTAGAACGGTCAATATTTATTTTCATATCATGTCCAACGATTTGGACAATAGGTTTTCCGATGAAAAGCTTTCCTTCGGATCTCTCGGCCTATTCTGTGTTAAGCGGTTTGTAATCAAAGCAGGCAAGCAAATCATTTACAAAATTTACAATATACTTTTACTTTATCCGAAATTCATCCCGACCACAAAAGCCTCTTTGGCACTAAGCCAACGTTTTTATAGAAAAAATCAATTTGTTCCCTCTTCAATTCAATACCTAATTTTCAACAAGTCTATTAACAGCTAATATTCGCTATTTAAATAAAAATCATAAGTTTCGTATTGAAAAGGGTTCATAGGACATCAAAATTGGAAGTTTTCGAACCAAAGCAAACACTTAAATTTTATGAGCGGATGCAACCAAGCCGGTGCAGCAATAAATGTGCCTCAAAAACGCCTCACAGCGACTGAAAAGGACGCGCCGCGCCGTAGCACTATTACTTTAGAAATGGATATTGGCTATTATAACAGGTTTCGTTTGATTGTAGATAATGAAGTTTTTTATTGGTGTTTTAAAAGTCTGTAATTAATAGATCCTTATTAGATAACTACTATTGTCAATTTGAAATCTGAAGTCTTGAAGAATCCTTAGGACAACGAATGCTCGGCAAAGAAGACTTTTTATTTCTCATCTTTTTGTACAATGTAGCCGTAACAAATACGCATTATGGTTATTTACTTTTAATATTGTAGATTAAGTACTCGTGATAAAGTTCAAGTTTGCCAAGAGTTTTCTAGAGCATATCATTGAATTTTAAACACTTCAACCTGTTTGCAGAGTGTGACAAGAAAATCTGGATTATAGTGTGGTCAAGCGAGTGAGCATTTCACCGGGTGAGCAGCAGATCAGTGAGGTGAGCTGTGCAGGCGTGACCCACGAAACTAGGTTACGCCCGAGTCGCTTACTTGAACAGATTACTTTTCATCTCTAGTCTTTCGTAATACACTAATATCCAACAATTTAGTAAGATTAACAAAGCCTAATCTTTTTAAGACTTTTTTTAAATTACAGTTCAAGGACGTTACTAAATATTCGAGAATTTTCTCAAAATGAATGCAGTGAAGCAACTAAATTTCAACTTCATTACCTTCATTAGGTACCTATCCTTAGTATTAGTATTTATACTCCTATTACAAGGAATGTATGTATTTTGTCAATTATTTTATCTAATAACTATGATAATATTAACTATTATATAGCCTTAGGTAAACCATTTAATTAAAAATTCTATTTTACTACTACCAATCATAAATAATTATTTTAGTCGTTTGTATTGTACATCATTATTTCTGATAAAATCTTGATAACAAATTGGCAACCATTGAACAATGAAATTGGAAATGCTAATTAGGTAATTAATATAATATTTATATATGTTATGATTTACTATAATTAAATTACAATGTATTAAGTTACAATGCGCTTTTATGAATCAGATTACGTATAATATTGAAATACAACAGTTGACTAGATTTGAAGCCGCGTAGTGGAAACAGATAGAGTAGAATTAGAGTAGAAGTGGTGAAATATTATAGCTTAAAAAAATTTTGAATATGCAATGTAATCTCCAATACCCTAATAGATGCATGCAATAGGTACATACAGCTGTTATTAAATAGTATTTCCCTATAGGATTACTAGCACTGTAACCACAATTTGAAACAACATGAAATTTTTAACACATCGGATTATTCCACAATGATAATATTGAAAATGCTTTTTGCTGATTAACTTCTTAAAAAAGTTTTTAACAACAAAGGTTTATGGTTTACAATTTTCTACATGAGCTTGTTGTAGTATCATCTACTAGTAAAGAACCGGTTTTCGGCGGCTAGTAGGTAATTCACATTCGATAAGGCAAGTTTGTAACATAGAACGGACGCCAACAAAAATATTCGGTCTTCAACTTACCTCTAGTAAGAATCCTCGAGGGCGACGTCCCTCCAGCACGCCGGACGGATCGGGCGCCGCGTAACGAACATAAACACTCCACAAGAACAAATATTACCTAATATTTATGTTTACACTACACTCAGAATATGTTCGGACACTGAAATCCAGTAGTATAGTTTGTTTTTAGTCACTAATTGAGAAGTTATGCGCGCATGTCCGTTTTATCTCATTAAAATCGCTTAAATGTCGAATAGCATCTCCCACAACTGCCGCTCGATGACTGGATGAGTGAAGCGGGCGCGCGCCGTTCGTTTAGTTGGGTATGGAAGGCGGGGTGGTAGTGCGGCGCGCGGTACGGGGAATAAGAATTTTCAATGAAGTAAAATAAAGGTATGAATGGATTTGTAATTAAAGTAATTGAATACTAACACTACTTTTAATAGAGTTGCCATTTCTTTTTACTCATCTTTCTTAGTAAAAAATATTATCGTAATTAAATTGAATAAATAAGAATATTATGCGGGTAGGTTCAGGGGATACAAATACAGGTAAACAAACGTAAATATTTAAGGAAGTCTAAGCACTTAGGTTTTAATTTTTAAATGATCAATGAGTATCGAAAAATAGTCATAGAAATTTTAAAACTCTAAAGTGGATTTCCATCTATAGTTTTTATTTGACTAGTTACTGTACTTCGACGCGAAGCAAAGATTCAGCTTATCAAATCGAATATGTCCAGGAAGACGATTTCTTTAATATTTTAACTTTAGTATGATCAAACTCAGTTGTCAAAAATGTCTAACATTTGCATAGGTTGCACCTAGCAACCATGTCTTCAAGAATATCGGGAATACCTAATACTGAAACATCAGAAATCCACATTCTATTAACAATCCATATTATATAATAATCATGAAGTGATTTTACATCATTTTCTCTTTGATCGTCAAATCGGAAAGCTTTATATTAAGCTTTCCGATTCACTACCGATAAACTTCTTTTTATGGAAATTTCCCAACTATAAACTCGATTTTCGAAATAAAGCATGATCCAGGTCATTGGTATTTAAAACTCTATTGGAAGTCTGCACTGGTCTTATTCTTTTCAGAGACTAATTACGTTTTCCGTAACTATTGAAATTTGGCACCATTCAGATTATCCAAAAACGGCTATGATATAAAATATCTTAACTTAACCTACTTTAAAATGAAATTAAGTTTTCAATAAATAAATGTTTCAAGTTATTTTAGATATTTTGATTGTAGGTATTACGTGAAAAGGTAATAATAAGCTTATATTGCATTCGAAACTATTTGCTTGCGAGAATCAGGGACGTACCTGATCGAATAAAACTGAAAACAATCACAATTTATTCATTTTTATTAGCTTGGTATGTATGCACGTTTGTTCCTTTGTATACAACGGCATCTTTGAACGTCAATTTGAATCCTTCTGGCTGAGCTTATGTTCGCCCTCCTGTCCTAGTGAAGGTGGAAAGGCCTCCGGGCCACCAGTAATTCTACAAACAAAAAAAATGCGTCATTTTCACGGATTTCAAGGCGTCCAATTAACTTGAAAAATTGGGCATGCATCAAGGACCGATGACAATACGGTAATTTTATAACTTCGTTCTAATATCCTGACCAGTATCAACAGATTAAAATACTATAATAATTAAATAATAAATAACCGGGAACAAATTACGTACGGTCATCCGGCTCCATTTAAGGATTCCCGGTGTTACGGGCACCAGAGATTGACAAACATACTTATATACAATATAAATATGTACAAACATAGATAATAATATCCCAGACAAAGAGCAAACAAACCGGTTCATCACACAATGTTTGCCCGATGTGGGAATCGAACCCACGACCCTCGGCGCAACAGTCAGGGGTGCTAATCACTGCACCACCGAGTAGGTAAAAGATCACAATAATAACCAGAATAGCCGGGGGCAAGTCCACGTGGTCATCTGGCCCCCAAATAGGATACCCTGCACTGTGGGAACTAAAGACTCATATACATATACAGGGTGTCCCAGAAAGAATAAATAATCTTGTAACACCTTATAGTAGAGCTATTGGGGGCTTAAATTAAAAATAAAATAAAAAAATCTCAGTTAGTACCCAAAGTTAGTACCCAAGTTAGTACCCCCGGTAGGCAGCGGCTTGGCTCTGCCCCTGGCATTGCTGAAGTTCATGGGCGACGGTAACCACTCACCATCAGGTGGGCCGTATACAAGAGCAATAAAAAAAATAAAAAAATAGGTTTTTTTTTTAAAAAGTTGATATTTTCCATAATGCTGTGCGTTTCTGGAATATACAACAGCTACAAATAAATGAAATCCATAGGCTTTTTAGTCTTATAATATTCTACATGGAATATACTAAGGAATATGCAGGAAATCGTATCAGTAGCTAGTGTATTTTTTTTGTAAAAGTTTATCTGAACTTAAATTTGAATCATGAAAGGACAAACCCGAAATCCATACAAACTTGGGCCTGGCGTTACAGTGCTAGAATTTGGGCATAAGTTACAATACCTAAGAAGGTTTCATGAGCCCAATTTTCAGGTCTCCCAGCAATGGCCAAATTGGTAAAATCAGACAATGTTTACATTTTAGGTTATGTTTATTGTTCGAGATATTTTAATAAAAACGATATTTTTGAGGCTATTTCCTACTAAAGATAAGTAATTTTTTACGAAACCTGTTGCAGCAACAGGGTGCTTTAAAATAAAAATGGAACCTGTTACGAGAAATCGCGTGTTAGGTTGTTTACGAAAACGAACGAAAGCCAAAAATTAAAAACAACGTAATGCGAAACGCGCTGCGCACGAAATGATTTTTTTAAGGAATTTTATGACCTGGTAACTAAGACCTTTAGGTCAGTCTTATTTTAATTTTAATGAAAACTTTTTTATATGAAAAACTATATTTATATGATAACTTTTTTATATAAAATATAAATCAGTACGTGCTCCCATATTATCTCATCACATTTCATTTCATTTTATTTCATGCCTTTTTTATTTTAATTTTTTATTGCTTAGATACCCTTCGACGAGCTCACAGCCCACCTGATGTTAAGTGGTTACTGGAGCTCATAGACATCTACGACGTAAATGCGCCACCCACCTTGAGATATAAGTTCTAAGGTCTCAGTATAGTTACAACGGCTGCCCCGCCCTTCAAACTGAAACGCATTACTGCTTTACAGCAAAAATAGGCGGGTGGGAGGCGCGGACTCACAAGAGATCCTACCACCAGTAAAATTATTAATATAACTACACCATAGAAAAACTCAAAGTACCAAATCGACCTTTTCATGTTATATTTAAGATTGCCAGTTGAAAATATTTTGAATTGCCGCAGTTGCCGACATGATTTCGTGTCATAACTAAATGGCACAGTTATTTATTTCTTTTAATGATTTTTGTTAGTAGATTTTGGTGCTTTACGTTACGTTATTCAATGAGATTAAGTTTATAGTCTGGCCAGCGAATCATGGCACAACTAAATAGCGGCAATCCAAAATATCTTCAGTTGGCAACATTAAAGATAACATAACACGATTTGATACATTTGTGTTTTTCTATGGCATAGTCACATTAATATAAAAATGCAAAACTACCCTTTCATGCTATATTTGATGTTGTCAGTTGTAGATATTTTCAATTGCCGCCATTGTAAGTAGTTGTGTCACGATTCGATGGCCATACTCTATTTACATTGATTAAAATACCTATAAAAACAGTCATTTATCCTAAAGCAAAAGAGTATTAATTATTTTTTACACTCGATTTCCACTAAATCGATCCTATTTTATGGATGCTCTAATTCTAATCCGCGCGTTTGTGGAGCTAGTTACGTATATTGAAATAAGTATTGTAGATGTTTACAAAGATTGTTTAAAACAAAAAATTGAATTCAACTTATTTTCTACACTTGGCCATTGTCAATGAAGCTAAGATTTCAATAGGTTAATCAAGCAAAATAGACGAATTTTTTGGTACATATCCCATTCGTGTAACGCTTAGGCCCAAAATGGGGTTTCTCCTTTGGTATTTTTTCTTTATTTTTAATTTAGCCTAAGAAAAAAAAAATTAAACCCCTATAGCTCTACTATGAAGTGTTTCAGGATTATCCATTTTTTTCTGGGACACCCTGTATACTTAACGAACCTACTTTCATACGTTAAAAAAACATAGACGTTAAATACCTTGCCGTAAAAAAAGCTTACGGTGTAAAACGTTGCGGAAACCTACAATTTCCATTGTTGCAGCGGGAGTGCAGTCGATAAATGCCTTAATGCTCCCGATATGCGTTTCGCATCGTGCAATATATCACGCCTAAGTACCACAAGCTGCTACTAATGTCTTGTTTGACGGTAACCAGTCAAATCGAAACGTAAATAAACCAGAACGCACGTCATGCATCGGACGATGCCCCCTATGTTATGAACTACATTAAATTTTTTAAGTACACGTAAGTAGTACATAAGTAGATATTGTGCTTAAACCTAGCAGCTTATAAAAATGTTTAGTGTGTAGTTTTACAATAAATGTGCCTAAATCATTTCTTTTTCAAGCGGCAGGAATAAGGAATTGTATTCTAATGCGAAAGCACGCTTCTATCCTTGAATCTGGCGTAAGAAGCTTAACACATAGAGGATTTACCATACGTACCGATTGATTTACCTAAAAAAAGTCGAAACACGGCTTTGAGGTTAAGCCAGCCGCTATTACAATACAATAGAAACATCGACCTCAAAATTTGTAACATCATTGGCATGTATGTATATATAGCTGATATATATGTCCACGAGTAGACGTCACAATGCTGGATGGGCTCCGGTAACCTACATAACCTCTATGCTGACATCTATGAGCAATGGTGAGTCTTCTTCTTAGTCGCATACTTCATTGCTGAAGGTCGTGTCCCTGAAAGCCCTTCGTGGCTCTTTGTACCATCAGCTTCCATTTCCTTCGGTTTTCGGCTTCTCTCAGGGCGGTCGCAACAGAGAGTCCAGTGAGCACAGTTATCTGATCTGACCAACGGTTTGATGGCCGGCCGCCGAGTCTTTTCCCACCACAGACAATCTTTCAAGGTTGTCTGGTGGCCGCCGAGCAATGTGATCAAAGTAACCAAGAACCTTCTGGTAGCAAATCGTCGACAGTCTCGTTTCTGCGCGAAGTTGCTCAAGGACAGTGAGTGATGGTGATGACAGGATGGTGAGTGCCTTCAGACATGTAGTTACATCGCTCGATAGTCTTCAATGAAGCCCTTTTCCTAAACGTTGAAATATGTGGCTACGCGTCTACTTCGCGGCCTGTAAATCTATGTAGCCTCTTAACCACAGACGAAATTGGGTTCTTGAATGGAGTCCACAAGTTGGTAATTACATCGCTCTTAGCTTTGAGCTAACTGAGCCATCCGGAACAGTCTTACTTTATATTTACTTTTATCGATCTTAACGTGGTATTAAAGTCATTACATAAATCATTCAATTCTCGCGTTGACTGTAGATTCTGTAAATGTTTATTGCCTCACAAAAATCTTTCGCTAAGTGAAATCTATTATGCCGCAACAGAATAATGTTTTATTTTGAATAGCGTATTAGATACGGAATGAATAAATATTTAGAAATAATGACATTGTTTGGAGTTGGAACGTTTGATTACGTTTGTCGCTAGGGGCGCTGTTACAACTGCATAAAATTTTGAGATAAATTTTATGCTATCGAGAACATTAAAACACTCTCACTAAGCTCGCTGGATATGTCTGTCTTCCCGTCTAAATCTAAATTCCGTCTAAATGTGTATCGTAAAAGGCCACCAAGAAATTCACCTGACAAATAGGCTTCTCGGAGCATTATATCAGCGAATAATTGCAGTTCCTAAATTCGGAATTTACTAATAATAGAGCATATTATGGGCCATTTTGGATGGTTACCACTGTCTTACCTATTTCCGCAAAGAAGCAGTCGTTGACTTTTGTTTTCGAGCGACCCCGGGTTCATTTTTAGATAAAAATTTCCATGTCGGCAACGTTCAAACCAATAACGAGTCGTGCTTTCGTTTGTAGTATTCACTACACGTCATTAGTGCTATGAGCCGTTTGTATCTCATTTCTACCGCGACGGAACTCGTATTCCATAATAAAGTTTACCAATTTTTATCGTGTCCATATTTATGAAAAGGATACAAATGTAGTTAAAACAAAACACTAATCAAAAACCAAATGTCTGAATTTGAAATATATATTTTTTTTATTGCTCTTGTAGGCAGACGAGCATACGGCCCACCTGATGGTGAGTGGTTACCGTCGCCCATGGACTTCAGCAATGCCAGGGGCAGAGCCAAGCCGCTGCCTACCGCAAACAATATATTATTCATAGTAAATTGAATTTAGATTTGAATGCCTGCCGTACATAAATTACGTTCACATGTCTACTGCATTAAAACGGCAATTTCACAGGTTAAGCCCTATTGTAACAGTTCGAAGTTAACGCAATCAGTCAATATATTGACGTTTTCAGTAGCGAGCGCTTGAAGGCCAAGCGGGTGTATAGAACCACCTTGAGTATGACTTATTCGAGTCACATCTCATACGATCTCGGCTCTGAATATAAGGGACATCACGGATTATCCTGCAACATTGACGAGGCACCCACTCGAATGCGTAATGGCTCCAGGTAGGCGCGTAAATCTAAACAATAATTCCCTTAATGCTCTTCATTGAAACATCTGGAAAGTTTCTCATTATATGTAATTCGTGCCCTGCGTTCTTTATTTAATGTAGGTACGTTTTATCGTGTTGTATATAACATTTGTTAATACGAACCAATGAAAACTCTATAAACGATTTGAGCAATTATCATATTTTTTATTGCTTCATGCATGTTTAACCCTGTTTAGCTGTACCCATTGCTGACGTCTTCTGTTATTTGTATGTCCAAGGTATTCACTCGCCGTCAGGTAGGCGATATGGTTCTGCTTACCATCCTTGAAATTTCTCTCTGAATCCTCAATTTTTATCGTATACATATATTCAAAATTAATAAAATACCAATAGTAACTCTCTCTCACATTGAAGTAAAATTTCGCGGAACTATACCCGTGTTGTAGCTTTCGCAAATAGTTAACGTGCATTTCTAGTTCAGCAGGATGAGGCGATATCAACCTGTCCGGAAACGGAAAACTCGCACCAACTATCCCGTCCCACCATCCTACGGTCGAACCTAGTTCTAATTTCCACTCGCTCTATGATACTCCACGCATATTCAATATTACTAGTGGCCGCCCGGTAGTCGAAATTCGACTAAAATTATTGATTTAAATTATAAGTTTGAGCATTATTAAGGTTCTATCTATCTAGGTTCTAGACTATACTTCTATAATCACAGATTTCACCAAGGCTACAACTATAGATAAATAATATTTAAAACAAACAATATTAATCTATTCTCAATTTGACCACAGACTTTAACAATAACATATATACGTGTGCATGTGTCAAATACACGGTAGTCTGTGTAATGGTTTTTTAATGATTTAATGTATTTTTTATACGAAATTTAAAAAAAAATTGCATTCTGCGCTCTTTCTCTATATTCTGTATAAGTGTGGGTCATACTCCTCCGTCCGCGCAATTTTCGTAAAAAGGGGTCGTACAAAGTTTTTGTTTCCCGTATATTAATATATAGATTTATTATTAACGAATCACTTAACACTCTAAACGCCGTTAGGTGTTTCCATCATGTTTATTTTATACCTACCTATACAGATGGCGAGATGTTTGAAAATAGAGCAAACCTCCAAACATAGAACTTTTAAAAAGATGTATTTGAAGTTATCGGTGCCGAAAGAATAAAACGCTCAGTGTATCGAGCGATGCGACTATGCCGGGATTCACGTACCTTAGTCAGTGTGCTTAGTGCGAGTTTTTTAACGTTCTCGATAGAGTTAACTCAAATTTGTATGGAATTGGAACAGCACCCCTGGAGGCAAACGTAGGCAAACGTTCCAGCTCCATACAAATTGGAGTTAACTTTTACGTTAAGTTAAGTTTTACGCTATCGAGAACGTTAAAATACTCGCACTAAGCACACTCGTAACAATTGTTCTAAATAAATACACGGCTAGCACAGGTTCACGAGCGATTTCCACAATGAAGGAATAACATTGTGTAATAAAATCTAATCCGCAAAAAATATCATTTAATATCGAGGGCACGACTTCGTGTGACCAGGTTGGTAGCCTTGCCTTTTTATAACAGTAATGCCTCTTTCTAACAGTAATGCGTTGAGGTTTGAACGGCGAAAAATCTATTAAGGCCATTATAAGCACTTGAGATATACACCTCACATCTCATAATGGGTGGTGTAATATCTTTGTAATAATGTAATATCTATCAATTCCGGTAAGCATTTAACACCAGGTGAGCCGTGAACTCGTATATGCAAGAATGAAAAAAATGCTTCTTAGTTTTAATAATTTTATTACAAATAAGACAATCGCTACTGAAAGCTTTTAGAGTACTTCTATTTTTCAAAGGAAGATAAATTTTATTAACACGCGGTCTAAGTAAAAGCTAGGATAGTAAATACAAGTACCTATCGAAACACAGAGTTGGTTTTTAATATTTAATATGTATTCAAGAGAAGCTAAAAATATTCAACACATATTTATCAAATTCCCTAGCACACAGATACAACAAGCAAAAAAAAACATTTTTGAAAAAAAAACATGCAATCTCTTTAGACATTCATACGATCTAATGAAGATCGAAAAAATGACGCTCATTAGTAGGCTAACCTGAAAGATGTAGACTTTTTTTAAATTTCACGGCGTCGGTGTAGTGATTAGTTTATATACATACCGTGTAAAGGCTGTACCGACAAGCCAACAAGCGCTACAAACGTGATCGCAGCACCTCCCAGCAAGTACTCAAGATGGTGGAAAAAGACACAAATTAGATCGAAGTATCATACTCCAAGAATAACTGCTAAAGAGGGGGCTCTTGAAACAGAAATGTATGACTTCTTCGCGGCTGAAATTAGCAGGATGGTAGAAGATACCAAGCTTGCAATACGTCTTAGCACTAGTATAGGTATGTTAATTTCCGATCGCAATCTGCTGATTCACCCTTACTCGCTTTTTACGACGCCCTCAGGAAGAAGGTAGAGCAAGTCTAAGCTGATACAACACACAACATTAATAAATACCATTTTCTAACATTTTTTATTAAAGCAAAAATGTTTTCTATCTAGTTGTATTCTGTTCGCTGTATCAAAGTGTATCGTGTTAACAATCCATTAAATGCTACCAAAGACATCCTGAGTCAATGGAAACATTTCAGTTCATGTTTTAGTTACTCTCTGTATCCAGTAAGACCGGCGTCTTGTTTAATAGTTATTAAGAGTCTTCTTTGTAAAGTTGTATTTGGTCATTAACCGGTCCTTTACGTGACAGTCTGACGCTGAAATTCATGCATTGATTTAAAATGGCAAATCTTTTTCAAAACTGGTTTATACTGGTGGTAGGACCTCTTGTGAGTCCGCGCGTGTAGGTACCACCACCCTGCCTATTTCTGCCGTGAAGCAGTAATGCGTTTCGGTTTTAAGGGTGGGGCAGCCGTTGTAACTATACTGAGACCTTAGAACTTATATCTCAAGGTGGGTGGCGCATTTATGTTGAAGATGTCTATGGGCTCCAGTAACCACTTAACACCAGGTGGGCTGTGAGCTTGTCCACCCATCCAAGCAATAAAAAATAAACTTTATTTTTTAGCGAAGATTACACTTACATATATCCGTCCGCTTATGTGGATTGTTAAAAACAGAAAAAAAAATTATAGTTTTTATTTTATTTAGCCTTATTTTGAGGCCAACTCGCCATACTAACGCTAGAAAAAAACAAATAAGTTTAAACATACTTTATTGCTAAATGACAGAAAGATTCTTCAGTTTATTTGCAAACTTAATCGAACGTATGATTAAGGACTTTTCTTTTTATTTACACTTGTATCCTCATTTGATATGTACTTATTTCTTGTTTATTATTGCTGGCCGAAGCTGCGGTGAAATGCTCGCTCATTTTATTTAAAAAAAGAAGGTAAATGTAAGTAATAGGTACTCACCCCTCTAGGTTCCGAGTACAAGATAAAGTTGTTCATACAAAATATTACGTAACACTCAGACTTAACATTATTGTTTTTTTTTTCCTACCTAAGCTGAGACCCTTGAGAGGCTATATCAGCGTAACCTTAGCTAGTAGGTGAGCTCACGGGGCTCAAACCTGACGACGTTGCTAACACGAACCCTAGCAAGAACCGCACTTCGCAGAATCTACCACTGTATCGGAAACGCGACCCACTGAGAAGATCCGGCGAGAAACTCGGTGGGCTGTGTCTGAGGGTTAATTTGCTCGTGGAGCCCTTCGTCGCAAGCGACGGGTTCGATGAGAACGATGACCGGTGCTTGAGGTACCTAGAAGCACCATTAGTGGATCGGGAGGATCCGATATGACGTATTTGGGGCGACGTCGACTGCTTTCCATTCTGTCTGCAGGATCGGGAATGTAGTTACCGGCGGCCACGATGAGAGGGTTCTCGTGTCGTGCCGCTTTGTCGAAGTGGCGCATCGACGCCGACTGCAGATACTTACTTATGGACTCCAAGTCCAGATCGTCGTGGAGGTCGACGTTCCTGACGAACAACGGAGCCCCGACGGCTATCCAGCAAAAACGGGATTGAATGATTTGGAATGATTTTAAGTTACTGCGGGTCGCGTGAGCAAACACTACACTTGCATAGGTCATGACGGGGCGTATGCAAGTTTTGTAGAGTGTCACCTTGTTTCTAATGGATAATTTACTTTGCCTGCATATCATCGAGTAGAAATTTGATGTATTGGGTGAAGACATGTATGGTTTTTTTTATTGCTTAGATGGGCGGACGAGCTCACGGCTTACTGGTGCTTAGGTGGTTACTGGAGCCTATAGATATCTTCAAAGTAGATACCACCATCCACCATGAGATCAGTTCTAAGGTATCCGTTTTCACAGTACAACGGCTTCTCGACCATTCAAACCGAAACACATTACTGCTTCACGGCAGAAATAGACGGGGTTGTGGTACCTACCCGTGCGAACACAGAAGACGTCCTACCATCAGTAATTATGCAAATTATAATTTTGCGGGTTTGATTTTTATCACACAATGTTTTTCACACAATCACAAACACATTGATTCTTTTCTTTAGATTATCAGTATGGATCGAAACGTATTGTTACGCCAGTAAGAGCAAAGCCATCTATCGCCAAATAGTTGAACGAATATCGAAGGACCTAGTAGCACCTAGAACGCTCGAGAAGTACAACGCCATCTATTGTCAGATAGCGGAAACACAATACTAGGTATGTTTGGAATATTCTCGACGATTCTAGGGATTTCGTCTCGCAATAAAAGCATTGCAGAGATGGCACGCAGTCAGTTAGTAATCGGAACTATTCGAAGCGAAACAGCGAACGGATCACCTGAAGCGAAGCGGAAGAAGTGAATTGAGAATTTTAAGTGTTTTAAGTGTTCTAAATACAGTGTTAACTTGTAATTTGCTAGAATTTTATTTATCCCGAACACCAGCGCGTAACACTATAAATCAAAGTTTTCGCTTGTGTATCCTACCTAGACAAGCATAAAACTACATAACTGAAGGCCCTCATATTATTGTTTCGGGTAAATAACATAATATACTTAGAAAATTATTTTCTATTTTTTACACGTTTCTTGCCAACGACGCTGATAAATTAGAGTACATTTATAACAGTTTTGACAATATTCCCGTCAATTTTCACCACGTAGGAACAATGTGTCGCTCAATACTAATATATTCACACCAAATAACTAATTATATCATATGGGGATCTGTAAATCTACCAGGCATTGCAACCAAATTGGATATATATGTACCATGACTGTCCCATAATGTTAAGCCATCATAAATAACTGATATTCTTCCTTCTCGGTAAATCTTTCATCAAACTATTTTATAATTTGAATCGTTCGATTGAAATGTTGAAGTAGATATCTCATCGAGCTTTAGATGTCGAGAGATATATATTATTTAAGATTACAAAACTTTTAAAAAAAGTCATCGTCATTGAATGGTTCCCGTCCCTATAATGGTACGTTTCTTTTTCTATTACTATTCGTTTGTAGCTCTATACTTTCAATTTACTTGTCACATTAAAAACTGACCAAGACTATACGGGACCACACACGCTGAACGACCCTACACCCGGAAGCTTGGAACTAAAACGATGTATATTTAGTCTCAGGAAGTAATTCAATAAATTTATGTCAGAAGCTATTTGAACTTTCATTTCTGTGAAATTAGATAAGCACTTGTAATCATCACCTCACATCACATACAATAACATTGACATTGTACTCGGAAGGTCAGTTGGGGTGTTACCAGCACGCGAACACTCAATTTTCGAGGGCATCAAAAATTATGTACAATAGAAATATCGGAATAGAGAATCACATAACGTATCAAGGTTGCATAGAGCATTAAATATGCACACCCTACATAAGAACAAAGGCTCAAAAGTACTATAGGTATTTCGGTAGCACAAAAACCTCTATTTATGGTGGTACAGAGCTCTTTGTTTTCTATGAACATGTCCGTTGCTTAAATGACACTTAAAATGTTCATAATATCATGTTGGTAGTAATAGTATAGTTGTAGCAGCATGTTTGGCTAATGTGACAATAGTGACGACTCTGACGACTTCGAAGGAAAGGTCCTCCACCGAGTCTTTGCTCGGTATACTAATGGTCCGGTCCGGTTGAGCTTTTGCAAGCATATTTTAAAGACGTCTTTAACGCCATTTGGTTTTATGCTGGATTGCTTCTATTCTATTATAGCTATAGCTACCTGCTTGAATTACTGCTTTAATTACCCAGCTCCGCATAACCCATCCGTATTATAGTCCTAATTACTCGCCTTTATCTTCTACCTAACTCTTCAGCTAACCGGTGATATGAAATAACTGGAGATGTTATCAGTTTGGATGGGTACCACTATTTTCTTTTCTGTTGCGAAGTAGTAAGTAATGTGTTATTATTTTAAACCAAACTTATATTTTACACCGTATACAAATACTTACTTTAGACAGATTTCAATTTAAAGTTGCCGTAGAAGTTATGAGATGAACGTTTTCACATTTTTATCCATCGTGTGGATCGTATAAAGGTCAAGTTCTTCGACTAGGTTATAGGCTCACGCTTCGTTGGTGCCAGTCCAAGGCCGCTGAACATCAAAGCTGACAGGTTTCGAATTATCCCCTCCGACGAACAAGCGCACTCGTGTTACGACGCGCCTGAATCTGGAACATCTAATCTTGGCTAATATTGATATTTAATAGACACTACAAATATTTCTACGTATAATTTATTATTACATATTCTATATATTATGAACGAAGTTATAAAATAGTGATTTTTTTTTAAATTGGAATCTTTATTCTTATCTATACTAATATATAAATCTACAGTGGTTTTTACGGATGTTCCGTTATAACTACTGAACCATGCATCCGATTGACTTGAAACTTGGTATCCATGTAGAGAATACATGTACTTAATGTTTATATGAGTGTAGGACTCCCTACACCACTTGCGGGGGCGTTAATGATGAGAATTTTTGTGGGGGTGAGAAATAATAATGTTAATTTTAAATGGCCTGCGAAGCGAACAGGTACAGCTAGTAGTTTATAATTGGATAGCTAGTTGAAGTTTAAATAAGTTACTGGCGCTAAGATGTATTTTAGGTCCGCTCGAGGGTTACTGCAATCCTGCCTATTTCTACCGCGAAGCAGTAATGCATTTTCGTACTACAATTCATTTCAAGACTTCGGCCTCTTATAACTATGCGCTGCCATCCGGTATTCACTTTATTGTCGATGGGCTCGGTCCACTTGGCCGTGAGTTCGTTAACACATATAAACAATAAAAATAATAATATGAACCACTTTTAAAATACTATGATATTTTATATTCTCTTCTACAAAATAAAAGAAGTTGCAAAAATGACATTCATACATATCATACATTAACATCCAAGCGTTCATACATTCCATTAACGAACGGTTCAATAATAATAAAAAAAAACATTTTTTTCGCTAAAAAAACATTTTTATAGTTCATTATTTTGCACAATTCAACTATAGTCGGATTTTTTATTAGACGAAGTAAACTGACGTTTACTGTGTTGTCAGTTTTTGATGAAATAAAAATAGTGTTGTGACAAAGTGAACGATTGAAAAAACTCCTGAATTAATGAAATTGCCTCGATTGTCTAGTGAATAGTTAGTGTGCCGAACTGCCGATATCGGGCACGGGGTTCGAATTTTAGCCGTGCTTTGTACATACCAACGAGTTTTCGACGAAACATTATGTTCCTATGGTATCTACCTGTACTGAATACCGAGTGTTTTAAACATTAAGAAAAACATTGCGAGGAAGCTTGTAAGACTGTCCTATTTCCAATGCATCATATAGTTGAAACTATAGATGTATAAAATATAACAATTATAGGTACATAGGTAATGAAAATTAAAAAAACTGATTGTAGTTACATACTACTAGTAACATATTATTATATTGGATCACTTTAATACAATTTTATTGTAAAATATAAATAATATTCTTTTATAGTTTGAAATTAATGAGTAACTCTTCACACTCATTGTTCATTTATGTGATTGAACGAGAACTGAACGCATCACTATTACTTTAAATATAGCAACATTATTTCACAAAGTGACATTAGCTACTGTCAGCTGGCTTCGTCTAATTAAAAATCCGACTATAGTATACATAGCAACAAATAATTGCATAAACGCAAGCCTTGCATCGTTTCGCCTCAGGGTGCACATTCAAACTGCGAACCTCACTAAAGCTTCCCCTAGAGCGACTTTATTCCATGAATGACAAAAGAGTATTTTTCCCTTAGGCATATAGGCATATATCGTATATTTATATGGAAACATCTATCATTGTGCTAAAATCACGCAATAAATCTGGAAAACTTTTCAACTTCAGAAATGTAGATGTTGCAATAATATTTTACATATTATGCAATTTGTAGGTATATTTATAATATTAGATTTCGGTCCTCTTTCCTTTTTATGATAAACATTGAGCCATATGCACAAAAAAACAAAGATTCAACGGAAAAGAATTGTTGTACTGTGCCTACTACAAATATTTGCAGTGACAAAAACAATATCAAAGATCTTTCACAAATATACTACAATCTGGAGTTGAGTCATTCGAAGATAAACATCAATACAAGGAATCATAATTAATTAAATCATACAATCACCGCCATTCTGAAAACATAATGATTTAAATCAATTAACTAATATTTAATATTTCTCAAGACTTTCCACGTCAATCTAAAAACATGATGCCGTTTGAGACTATTCGTCGTATTTTCATGTTTAATTAATGATTAGCTCGTCGTTCATTTCACCGTTATGAATTTTTTTTTTTTTTTCCCTTCCTAAGCTGGTAGCCTTGAGAGGCTATTCCAGCGTAACCCTAACGTTTGTAGGTGAGCTCACGGGGCTCAAACCTGATGACGTTGCTAACACGAACCCTAGCAAGAGTCGTGCTTCGCAGAATCTACCACCGGATCGGAAACGCGACCCACTGAGAAGATCCCGCGAGAAACTCAGTGGGCTGTGTCTGGGAGTTAATTTACTCGTCGAGCCCTTCGTCGCAAGCGACGGGTTCGACGAGAACGGTGACCGGATGAAATGTTAAAAAACGGCAATAAGACCTGTAAACTTGTGAAGCCTGAGCTTGGCAGTATTTAACAGATAGTAATAGAAAAATCATACCAGAATGAGATAGAAATTCATTTTTCACCTATATCTGAATTTTACTAATTGTAAGTAGTACATCTATTTAGCCATCATAAAGTTATTTTTGTATACTGATTTTTATAATTATGTAGTGGTTCAGAACACGTAATAATAGCACTGTTCACATTCATTCCAGGGATAAAAAAAACACAAATAAAGAGCAATGCTCTTTCCTTTTTCTTTGATTGAAATACCATTTCGAGTTTCGAGAAATAGGATTACAAAAAACCATTTTTTGTTGAAAAATAATCTTTAATTACCAACATTTTGAATCAAATCTGTTTATTCTTTCATTGTTCACAAATGTCGTTATAATTGGCTTTATTAAAACAGATACCTACTTTAGCTTAATTTTTTATTTACTCTGTATATTGTGTATATGAACCAAATATCAACTTTGTTAGACTTTTTGGCGGGAACGCGAGGAGTGAAGTTGTGTGATTTGTTTTATTTTGTCTAGTGTTTCTTCAGGTTTAAATGTGTAATAGCGGGGGTTTATTATCTGTTTAATATCTGTGAAAGTGCACAAATGTGAGAAAATGAAACAAAGCTGCTGGACGTAGCTTCCCAGGATCCTCCAAAAAGTCCACTGAAAAAATCTCAGTAAATGACCAGCATTTTACTAAGATTATATTTCATCCCTTATCATCTCATCTCATTTCATCCCATTTGATGAATGTCTCAAATTAATCATCTTCATTTCATATAATATTTTTCAGATGAAAAAGTTTTCATTAAAATTAAAATAAAACTTGACTTAAAGGTCTTAGTTACCAGGTCATAAAATCCCTTTTAAAATATATATAGATATCAATTTTGTTAAAATATTAATATTATGGAGGATAAAGGTAAGGAGGACGTCTCTGTGTGTAAAAAGTGTCCATTAAAAACAGCTAAATAAGGGTGGCGCTACAGTAGCAACTGGGTAAATTTTAAAAAAGGCGTTGAAAGTTATTAGAATAACATAGAGAAATAAAAAAGAATGAAAGAACTGTAAGCACTACAAATTCACAAAAAGTATTTTATTTAAAGCTGATAAGAAAATGCAATCGATGTCTCCGCGTTTTACCACAGCAATAATTTTAGGTTATATTGACGAAATTAGTTTGGACTACGTAAACATGTGAGGTCTTGTATATTACATTGTCACTAACTACTCTAGTCATTAAATAATTATATTAAATTTCCTAACTCAGCATACTTCAATCAGTTAACAACTGATCAATTCGTGTCATACCCTGTCCTATGCTAGCGCCATTCTAGAGGACTTTTGAACTGTTATTAAGTGCCGAAAGTAGGACACTTTTTTAAGCTTCTCCCCTTCGATCAACAATAGTTGTTGATCGAAGCTTCTCCCATATGAGACGGTTCTCTTTACCTCTACCCTCCATCATTAATATATACTAATATAGCATTTTTAAAATTTCACACTTGAACTATTGACTTGAACAATTTTAAGACTTCTGTATTCGAACATGTTTTCATAGACAGATATTATAGTTAGTTGTAGAAAAATTATAAAATAAAATAATGAACGGATGACATTGATAGAACAGTTAAAGAGGTACACCATGCAACAGGTAAAAAATTTAAAGGTAACGGCTCCACCTTCTTTAGGCCACTGATGACATTTTACCTTAAAAAGCGATGACACTGAATAACAATGAATACATTAAACTAAAGTGACTTTAAATAATATATTTAAATTCGCTTGATAATAATGGCCTAACTAAAATCGTAACTTTTTTTATAAATCCCTTTTGATACCGATATTATGGGCAACCGCACTTGTACTTTCAAAACAAAATAAACTATCGATTACTGTTGCTGTGGCTCGTAATTACTACACCGGATATGCGGTTAGAAAATGGTACAAAATCATGTAATGCGTAGACGATAGGAATATTTTGGGGGTGCGGTGAAGGTTGGAAAACAAGGCCTGAATCTAAGAATACAAAACTCGTGACTCACCTCATGTTCTCAACATTCTTCTCTAACGATACGGTTCCTTAATGATTATTCAGTGGCAAACGGGGAAAGACCACTACACAATATTAAAGGATGTTTTGGTATACTATGATGCCCTAGCGCTGCAAAACGTGTTTAATTCGGTTTTAATGTATAATAACCGGCAAACTTCTTGAGCATTTGTCGACGTAGTGAGGGTAAGTTTGCGCATGGTACACTCACGTGCAAAAACATTACTTACTCTGCGTCATAATGCTATTAAATTATTAAAATCAACATATGTATTTATTTATATATTTATTAGAACATCAACAAAACATATAGGTTAATAATTGTAATAATTTAATCTTGGGGTAAAATAGATATTCCTTCTATTAAGTAAAAACTAGAGCTGTTGCCAGGTCTTGGTTCAGTTGAAGCGAAGCTGGTATTTGTAATTTTTTTTTCGTTATCATAATCTTGACCATCATCATCATCACTGTTTTCATCACCCGAGTCGCTATCATCGTGATGAGTCGACATAGGGCTCATCGGCGTAGTTTACAACTCGGTCGATTCGGTCTTCTTTTTTGTCTATAATTAATTATTTTTTGAAGATATTCGATTCGTAGTAATCGAATGTTACTTTTTTCATTTACCAGCTTCCGATTATTTTCTGTTCTTTTTTTCCATCTGAAGCCTAGCTCTTTCATAATCCGTCGTAAGCTTAATTCCGAGCCATTAAAATTTATATCTTCTTTAAATTTTTCGAAGCCTTTCTACGGTACGGAGTTTCGCTGCTTGTTATGTAGTTATTATGATTACATCTTTTTATTACAGATTGAACGAAACTATCCATTCCGGTAACTTTCTTCTTCCCTGATCTTTTCTTACCCGGAGTCCGAAACACGGCGAGCAAGCCAGAGCCTTTAGCTTCGTTAATAATGCACCTAACAGTACTCACTGATGTTTTTGTTGCTTCCGAAGTCTGTTTTAATTTTTCCATATCATTCTTCCCATGTTTTATAAAGAAGTATACGTCGTACACAAATTTTCTACCCTTTCTTTTAAGTACTACACCAGTTTGTCACGGCATAGTGTATGTTTTATAAAAAATCAACAAACACTCAACAAATAGCAATGGCAACAAAGTCCACAAGCAATTATAACAAATAACTTAACGATTAATAACGATAGACTTTCCACTGTACGCAAGCGTACTTTTGGGAGCAAGCGGAATGAGGGCGCAGTGCGGGACGCAGGGTTCGACTGATCTACCAATAACGCGCTCGATACGATTTCCCCTGCCGTCGCGCCTCACCCTCACCACCAAAGTGATCTAAAATTCGGTTCTGCGCAGTCAAGGTCATTTGCTCACGAAGTTTGCCGATTACTATATTATGTGTTGCGCGTAAAAATGCAGCAAAGCGAACATGGTGTGTATTTACCATGTTCGCTTTGCTGCATTTTTACGCGTTTGCTGCATAATACTTAAAAAGCGAATGGGGCGCGCGTGAGTCCTAAATTCAATATTGCCTTCTTTGGTGATCCATTTTTTAAATTCAGAGCCTTCAGATTCTTTGGATACCAGAGGCGGCGTCACAAGCGTGTACTCTAATTCGAAACTGTATTGAAAATAAGACGCTCATCCAACTATCAATTTGATATCAACATTTAAAGAGATTTTACATTTCACCTCATCTTACTTTCTAGGTGTTATGTCCTCAGAGTATTTTGTCGTTTCATCTCAAATTCTTTTCATTCATTCTTTCCCATCTTTCCATTCTTCTTTTTTTTTAATTATAGATGACGTAATAAAACACTAAGGATAATATTTTAACTTTTAATAGGGATAACTTATATAATATGCAAGGGACAGTCCCAAGGATTCCTCTCTAGTGATAAAAGGATAAAACCATCACTCACAAGTGGAGAATCACATTTTATCACCCGCTCAATAAATACGGTCAACAGTAAGCATAATCTTAAACAATTTAATCCGTAAATGATATTTAGTCATTTTACAACTCTGGATATTTAACCGACAAGGTTCAAACTAAAATGTAGTCGGATCACGGTCGGGCCGGAGTACTACTGCGCCGCCGGGTGGCGCGGGCGGCGCCGGCGCGGCTAGGAGCCCCCACCTCCGCCACCCGTCCCGGACCCCGCCCCCGCACCGCCCGACCCCGCCCCCGCACCGCGAGACTTGGGCGTCGGCGGCTGCAGGTATTCGTGCCGCGCCAGACCGAACACATCGATGCGCTCCTCTTTGCGGTACGCCAGGCACGCGCGGATGAAACTCTAAAATAAATAAATTAAAACATTCTAAAATAAAACAAAATATAAAATTAAATATCTCTAAAATAAAACATTACAATGAAACTTGAATTTCCTAAATTCGTCTACTCCGCCCACCAATTCCTCTCTTGTGTACTGTGTGTTTAGTGCGAGTTTTTTAACGTTCTCGATAGCGTAAAAGTTAGCCCAATTTTGTATGCATTTGAAACAGAGCCCCTAGCGGCAAACGTAGGCAAACGATCCCATTCCATACAAATATCAGCTAACTTTTACGCTATCGAGAACTTTAAAAAGCTCGCACTAAGCACACTGGTCTACACTGGTAGGAACCATGGATGCCTATTTTTTTTACCACGAAGCAATGATACATTCAGGTTTAAAGGGGGGAAAGTATTTTTTCCAATGTAACTGAGGCTTCAACCTGTTGTCTCAAGAGCAACCAAGGCTTTCATGATGTCATAGCCAACTTACTGATTGAACAACTGACTAATACTCATTTGCCACTGTGTACATACATCTAAAATAATATCATTATGGAAATGTAAAAATCATGAAAACATTATAATTATCTTTA
This sequence comes from Bombyx mandarina, assembly GCF_030267445.1. Classification (NCBI taxonomy): domain Eukaryota; kingdom Metazoa; phylum Arthropoda; class Insecta; order Lepidoptera; family Bombycidae; genus Bombyx; species Bombyx mandarina. Next base: position 6,664,760 of record NC_143217.1, read on the forward strand.
TAATAATTTGATATGTTCTTACTTTCTAATTCAAAATCTATTTGTAAGGAATATATTGCTATTATAGATTATTTTTAGGTCTAATATCTAATTGCGTTTTTTCAGTTATTTTATAAAAAATATAATTTTTGTACTCACTTTAGCCTCATTGCTGACTGTGGGTTTGTTAGCAAACTGAACATCAGTTGCCTTTAGTATGGTGTTTTCTTCCAATATAGTAGCCTGGCTCTGGTTGTGGCCAAACGGTTTCTTTCCATACAGGCACTGGTAGAAGATAACACCCACACTCCAAACATCCACCTTACTACTTATCTTTGGTGGGTTTTTTCCAACGACGAAACATTCCGGTGGCAGATACCTAGTTGAAATAATAGTTTAGTAAATAATTGAATGTTGTTACTCTGATTGGGTTGTGGGGCTGGTCTCAAATGACATCATCCTATCTCATTCACAACAAAATCGGCAACAATATTCTCAGATTACTACACTACCATACTGCGATAGACAATCAGAACAAAAGCAAGCTACATATCTACAAAAACTAGGTAAATGGAAATTTTAAAGAAATAAGTGACTTTATTTAAGAAGCATGATGTCTAGTTATTTATAAACAGTCAAATGAAACATAAAATCACTACTTGACCAACATTATGGAGTTAGTTCCATAAGACAGAGCCTATGCATTAAAATAATTCATACATATACAGCAACTTTCTTTTTTACTTTTTAAGTAATAAAACTAAATTGAATTTCAATATTAATATAACATATAAGTAATATCTAGCCTAAATCAATTAATCTTGACTAATATACTGACCAGTATGTACCGGCTCCCTGGCTGGTCAAGTCCATGCCATGGTCAGGATTGTAGTTCTCCTCGTCCATTACTTTGGAGAGGCCAAAGTCTGTAATCTTGATCTCGCCACAAACATTGCCTTCCGTTAGTAGAATATTCCCGGGTTTCAGATCATAGTGAATGACAGGTGGTTTTATTTCGTTCAGATACTTTAATGCTGATACCACTTGCATCACAATGGAACGCGCCTCACGCTCCGGGATTGTTTTGTGCTGAAATTGAAAATTTTTGTTTGCTTTAACATTTGGTATGGCAGTCGCTTACTGCATGCACTAGATGTGTTAGGACTCTATTAGTTAGATAGAAAATTACTTTATTTAAGTTACAATTAATTGCTTAGAAATTTGTTATCTTTTTACAGGCAATGGATATAAAGATAAAAAATAACACAACATAACCTGTTCTATCTATCTGATATTTCCAATAAATTCTTTGAATTATTTTACATTTCATTTAAGCTACAAAACTTCGATACAAGAGTTCAAGGTAAATAAATAAATAAATAAAAATAAATAAATAAATTACCTAGTCTGCAGTTTAAAAATCACTCAAAATTATTATTTTTATATCACACCAACCTCAGTAAAGATTTGTGTTTACTTATGCATACCATAGAACGGATCATTGTTTATGGATATCAAAGGTTAATTAATGATCTCTTTCTAACGAAAGGCTTGCTATGGGGTTATATCATTATATTTACTAAGCTTATTCAACAACTACAGTGGGCCTGTACTAAAGATTATATATTATCTATGTCAGGATTTAATTCATACATTTAAAAATATATATTTGATTTGCCTATGCCTATGTGGGTAAAAATAAAGTACAAGAAGCGTTTTAAATTACACATATAAGGATTACTATCAGTAAATTCAACAAACATATTTAAGTAATCAAAAGTATGGTCACCTGTTTGAGATAAAAGTCGAGATCATGTCCATTACAGTATTCAAGTACTGTACAAAACGAATTGCCGTCGATTTCGAATACATCGTACAGTTTTACGATGCGAGGGTGATCCAAGGCTTTATGGATGTTATACTCCCGTAGTGCGTGTCTGTTGACAACATTTTTGCATTATTCAACGGTAGGAAACGGGACCGCATTTAATCTGATTTTAAAACCCTACATAAATACGATTTTATCTAACAACCGATACTAACCAAACATTACAGTTTATTGAGATTACTTAAAAAATCTTTGAAACTATGCCATTGCAAGACATTAAACTTTTTGAAAAATAATTTATTTTATTATATATGCTTTCTTAATGATTTCCTCAAATGTCTTTTTTGACTAAACTAATTTTGCACTTATTCCAATGAACTCAAATACTTTCACATTGTGGATTTAGATTTAATATTTAACATTTTTTTCTACTATATGTAACACGTCTTAAAGATGCAAAAGAATATAAAAAAATACACTGATCTCTTTCACCCTAAGCGAAGTGTTTTTCCCATAGTTACGATTATATATGTAATAATTAAAAAATCGTAATGCCATCGTACACGACTCACTTGATATAATTGGCTTTCTTGTCTTCCTTCCAGTCTTTGTTGAGCTGATGCACTTTACACGCGGTGTATCGTTGCTCCTTTAGATCGAACGCTTTGTGTACTTCACTGAATCCACCCTTGCCGAGCAGCATCAGCAGTAAATACCTAGGATTACATGAAATTTAATGAGTTTTATATTTCACAATCTATCTAAAAGTTTATAAATACTCTAAATGTTGAGACGTCAAGGAACGGACAAAAAAGTGTTCCACATAAAACTATTTAGAGTATGTATGCATTTGCAGACATGCAAGTTATAATTTTATGTTAGTTATAGTAGTAGTCTTGTGAGCACGCACGGGTAGGTTACCTCGCCTATTTCTGCCGTGAAGCAGTGCTGCGTTTCGGTCTGCAAGGTGGGGTAGCTGTTGTAACTATACTGAGACGTTAGAACTTATATCTCAAGGTGGGTGGCGCATTTACGTTGTAGATGTTTATGGGCTCCAGTAACCACTTAACACCAGGTGAGCTGTGAGCTCGTCCACCCATCCAAGCAATAAAAAAAAGCTAGTACGAGCCGAACTATATGAAACTGTGATACTTCGCGAGCGCTACTCGAAGGTCTGCCAAAATGCATATTGTGTACTTTTAACTTTAACTACGCAATCGACAGGATACAAAGATTTGAATAGATCTGACACGTAATTAATCAAATCGTGTCACTCGTTTACGTCACTAGGTTTGATTGTTTTATGATAATTTAATCATAACAAATTGTCAATTTGTTGTGAAACGTATTATCGACCAGCACCCTAAGGTCACCGATGCACGTTATATACCAGGAGAAATATTTTATGTGAGTGACACTGTAACCGCCTTCAACATTTGCAAACGACAAAAACCTTTTCATAGATAAATCCAAATCAATTCCAAAAAAAGCTATGAATAAAAATTAATTGAAAGACAGACGACAGTCTTTTATTCAAACATTTCGGAAATGATTGGCATGATGTGTCTAATCTACAAATCTATCAAGATTTCATATTGACTAAAGTCTTTATATGTATTCTTCCTAATGAACACTACTGTTAGGAAGCTCTGGAGGCCAATGGTGGTGTCAAAGATTTTTACGGAAGTTCGGCACAAAGCCGACCATTTTCATTTGTGAGAATCAAAGTGGATCATATTCAGATTTCTTACATAAATAACTCGATAAATTACAATAACAAGTAATTATTGGTTAACCTAATGCTATAAGAGTTCAATATTTAATCAATAGACCGCTATGCAGAGACAAACACTTTAAATTCGGTAAAACCGTTCTTTTTGTTTTCTCAAAAAATGCTAAAAATGAGATCGTCGTCTTTGATTTTCTACGACCGATATTTTTTTTCCAACAATATCTAATTTTACTGAAACGGAAATTGTGATTGCCCTGACAATAGAAAACGACCTTATTTTCGGATATATTTACCAATAGTGAACTCATACCACGGGTTGTTAAAAAATTTGAGTATACATAGTCAACTTTTAGAAGGATTGTAGGATGATAGTTTTCCAAAACAATTTGTCTTAACAATTACAGTAAAAAATGACTCAATGCCCTATTTTAGTGTGCAACTCGCATTTATGCAACAAATTCACTCTTCCAACACAAAAATCTGCCTAAGATAAACTCACCGTTCAGAGAGCACAGGATGCTGTGAGAAACGGCTCTGGTCTTCATTGTGTATTCGTTTCAATTCCCTAATATGAAGGTTCCTTTCTCTTTCTAACTTTTCCATTTCTAGCTGTAAATCTGCATCTTCTTTTTTTAGTGCACTCTGCCTTAACTGTAACAATAAATATATATGTTGTAAAATGGACACAAGATTTTAACAAGTAAAATTAATTAATTGCATCACAGCAAAACTTCTCAATAAAGGGAACAAAGATCAATTTTAAAATTTTGGACCTTTCAACTCTAGATTGAATTTTGATTCGTAATACTAATAGGAGCTCTCTTGTAAAACAAGTTCAAAATATACCATCAAGTTTTATTTTGAATCAAAACTTACACAAAGCAGAATTATTCTATACATAATTTCAATTAAATCATGGGCTTGTTACTTGGTGAGCTAAATATAACTAAGACACAGCATGACATACTAATCAGTCATGGCTATATTGTTACAAAATGGCGGCTGTAGGTTGACATCCATTAGTGAGTGAAAGTCAGGACTTAATTAGATCTAGACTGCATTCTCCACATATAAATGTTTTATTTTAAGTAAGGCTCTAATTTGTAGGTAAATTCATCATTTAAATTTTAGTAATGGGAGTCAGAACTCATTTCTTTTTTAATATTTAAATCATTCATACAATAAATAACCCCAAACTTTCAGATGAATGATGGTTTTTAAATGTTCATTTCATTATTTAATTTTTTTTTAATTACACAGTTATAAGTTTTATGTTGTTGAGAAAAATGGTATTTATCAACTACTGTATATAATTTTAAATGTGACATATTATAATGTGAGATTGAAGTAAATTATTCTAATATTTACAACAGGGACAAAAATTATTTTTTAATAATTTAGAAACCTATTACTAAATCTAGGTTTTTTTTTAATTTTTAAACTATTTTAAGTTATTTGTTAGCTATTAAATTAATTTACAAAAAGAGGAATTGTGATCAAGCATTTTACTTTCAAATAACTATTTTTAACTTTTATTCAATTATAATTAATTATATTAATATAATATATCGGTTCAATACTTAGTTTCGTTATTCGTGACCTCATTAATGTATTTGTGGGTTATAGCGAAGAAGTTGTTTTCTTTTAGAAGTTGTTTCCAAAAATCGAATTTATCCCGTAAGATAGTACACTGTATTCCATTAAATGCATACACTCAAAAGAAACTCAGAATATTTTTTTTTTCTTTCAGTTTCTTAAAAAAGAAAATTGGTACATGTAAAATTTTGAGTGTACCTTAAGAATTTCATCAGCCTCATAGTACTCTTGGTAGGTCATGCTGGGTAGTGGGTCTGGTTTGAGGAAGGTGGGTGCGTCAGTGCCGTTGTGTAACGGCGAGGGTTGGGGCGTGGAAGGGGCGGCGCTGGCTGTCCGCTTGCCGCGTCCCCCACCGCCCTCTGTGTTCACTGGACGCTTTTTGAACAACAATTTCTTCTGCCGATCTATCTCCTCTTTCTCAGCTGTAATCTCTTCTTGTCGCCTGTAGATGATTATCACATATGATTTATATTTACTTTTATTACACTAAGTTTTCTTTTCAAACATCACAGGATTTTGAACCTGAGTCCATAAATTCCTGTAAGTGAATGTAAAGTCTGGAAAAGTTTATTTATTATTTTCCTAATATCAGTAAAGTAGGGCATTCAGCACCATACATAGTAAACATACTTATTCACCGGTAGATTAAGGGGCTATTCAGGCTAATAACACCATATCGGAATTAGGACACACTAAGATCCGGCGAAAATCTCAGTGGGTTGTGTCAATGGGTTAGTTCATTCGTCCAATTCTTCGTCGTAATCGACGAGTTCACCGTCTCTTTGTCGTTCTCACCGGTCCTTCAGAGTGCAAAACCACCACAAGACATATTATCTGTACTCTTTGGCAAAACTTGATAGTTCCATACCTGTTTCAATCTTATTCAAAAAGAACATTCTTATTTTTTATACAATAAAACACTACAATTTTAACACTAGAATAGTCGCTTCACTTGATACAAATAAGTTAGATAAGAATGTCTTTAGGCTACAATCACTTCTAAAATTTTAACATTGTTAGTCTCTAGCTCAGCATGACCTACATTACTGCTTAGCCCCATTACAACATTTTAGTAAACAACTTGACTTGAATTGTGTAATTTTTGTCATCATCATACATAGTTCGAATCATAAATATCAAGCTATGTTTGCTTGTTTATCTTTTTTTAGGTCACATCCAAGCAATAGCTTGACATGGTTTTATTAAAATTGATATTTTGAGATCAAGAAATTGATAAAGGCTACTTTGTATCCCCAAAAACATCTCATTCTCATGGGAAGCTACACTGACACTTTTATTTGACCATGCGAGGAAGCCGCAAGTAACAGCTAGTTTATTATAAGGTACACAAACCTTGTTAGCTCTTGAAATGCATATCCATCAGTCCAATTTTCTTGAAAGGTGGCACCGACACGTTGCGTGACAAACTGGCCTAGCCTCAGTCTATTTTGCATGCAGCGCTGTCGGGCTTCCTTCTTTTCAATAGTACTTTTTTCATTCAACAATTTCTTAACTACTTCTATACATTTGTTGATGTGTGATTTGTGTTGTTCAATCACCTGAAATTTAGTAGTATAAGATAGAGTGAGTGTTATTAATATTATTAAATGATCTGTTCCTGCCTGCATGGACTTTGCAGTATAGGACAGCAAATAGGAAGTATCCCTCCAATCTGCCTATTTTCATCACAGTCTGAAGTAAGAAGTTACATGATGATATTTTAATTTTACACCATCTGTATTGCATGTTATCCTCCAAAATTACCCTTTTGGATATGGTTGTATTGTATGTATTATGTAGATCAATTCACAAATTAAAATAAATATATCGCAATTTCAATTATTAAGGTGTATAAACTCCCATATTTTTCCTGTGTGATCATTACCTCACACACATTGTACTCATTATTTTAATTTCCTAACTAATTCAAAGTTTTTTTTAAATTTAATATAGAGTAAAGTCCTGACATATGATTATTTTCTTCAATGGAAGTAATGTTGTTGCAATTTTTTATTATTTTTTAACACATAACTTTTCTAAAGGTTGCTGCTTTTTTAAATTTCTACATGCATTTATCATACTTTACCTTATTTTGAGCTTGCACTTGATGCTTTAGCTCTTCATTTGTCCGTGTTAATTCATCTATTTTATTATTTCTTAGTTCTAAATCAGAAGATGCCTGAGTTTCTAACTCTTGTATCCTCTGACATGTCATTTCTGTCTGAATCTGCAAACAATAATCCTTTACATATCTAAGATAAGCAAAATATCCAAATATTTTGGCTTGGTGTATAATATTACCTGTTTAACTGATGTGTGAGGTCTCTGTTGAGAAGCTGCTCGCATGAAGTCAGCTCCTGGCAATAGTGATGAAGGTGACGGTGGGTACTGTAATAATGAAAGTTAGCCTTAGTTAAGTTCTCCCTTAAAATAATACAAGTCCTGTACAATGTTAAGGTCTTATATGGGATGTAGGAGAACTATTTAAAAAACTACAATTGTTTTAATATTTATCAGTTTAAGTTGTTATTTGTATGCTAATATTTATTGAAATGGAAATTTTATTTTATGTACCTAATTGTTTCATTACTATAGGCTTATTTCATCACAGATCAATGTATGGTGAGATTATTATTGGGTGCTTTATTACATTAAAAAAAGAATATTACCATAGGATAATTGGCGCCTTGAGGCGAAGGGGATTTAGCTCCAGCATGCCTTACAGGACTGGACGAGGGGTGCTTTGAGAAATATTCTCGTATATTTTTATCTGACGAGTTATGGCGTTGCTTTCCTCCTCCACCCCCACCACCACCAACTCCTTCATCTCCTGAAATAAAATGAAAATAATAAAAATTGTGATTTTTTTCATCTTTTTAATTTTTTTGTACCTTGAAATAAAAAGTATACATAATATGTGATGAATATGTCATCATATCCTTAGGCTATTAACATGGTAATTTTAATTGGCTAAACTATTATGACACAAAATACTTTTTTTTAAACAAGATTGCATAAAAGCTATAGAATACAATGCGCCTTAGTAGCAACATTAAAATCAATGTTCATGTAATAATAATTGTGCAGTTTTAACTAATTTATTCGGCACCATAAGTAAATGGTTAGTAAATTTTGTAGATACACCATTATGAGATAATATTTGGAATTTATTTTACCTTTTCGTTTTCGCTTCCTCTCCGGCATTGTTATGGTAGGTGTGGCACCACCAGGAGCAACCAGGACTGTGCCTGACGCAGCAGTTGAGCCTCGCATAGCTACAGACTTCTCCGGAGTTAAAGCATCAACTTCTTTATCACTATGAGATGACCCTGTAATGCAAGATTTTTTACATATAATTATAGTGTACCTTGATTTCCAAATGATTGCTACATAAAGTATCTACTGAAGGCTTTGCCAACTTTAGTTACACATATTAAACAGATAAACCTAGAAATTTGTTCATAAAGGTGTTCTTTAAATTTCAGTGTTTTTTGACATTCCAGTATAAACTTAATGCTTGCAAGTATTATAAACAAACAATATCAGACTATAACTCACTTTTAGACAAGGTATTCAGAAGGCTGACGTGGTTTATGTTAGCTCCGGAATTATACTCGTGCATTTTATCAGAAGGGCACAGAAGTCTTGTATTTCGGGAAATAAATTAACACTTTCACGGTACCTATCCGGCATCGTTTACGAGTATAGTACGTCACAATTCCTTGCCTTAAGATTTATTACACAAACTCCACTGATCACAAGTTTCTAGTCTGTTTACGTTCATTTAACCGGCTCCAAGTCAACACTGATCACTGAACACATCACCAATGTTTACAGCACTCAACACCACCACAAATTACCTGTGCTCATATTGGAGTCCTGACTGTGTAGCGGTTGCCCCGTGTTGACAGTAGTTTGTGGTGCCATCTGAATTTGTGAACCAGCTGACATCTGTAAAGAAAGATGGCGTCTTTACATATGACTCGCCTTTCTTCGTTACATATTTCATTTCTATTGTTAATTAGGACGAGCAGGTCACTAATACTCACAAATTACATGTCAAAGAATAACTCCATTTTAATTTATGTTTTTAATCTTCTTTACATCTAAATAACCTAACTACTTTGACAAGTTGTAAACGAAACGCCATTCGCGACAATCGGATACGCATCCGCGGGGAGGGGCGAGAAGTGGAGAGATCGTCACGAAGTTTGCTCCGAATGTAATAATAATAACGACGACGGGCGAGGCGCCATTTTATAAGGATACAAGGCCGTAAGCATTGTTAAATCCAGTGAAAATATTTGATTGCAACGTTCCACTATATAAATTCTGTCAAATTAAACAGCTTTTGAATAAAACACTTTGTGTTGATTAAAATAATAAATGAAAAATCTTAGTCATGTTCGCACTCGAACTCGTGACGGTCAACAGCCCGTGATTGCGATTATGCTTGTTGACCAATTTGCGATTGTAAAATACAAACAAAAATACGTACTGATGTAAAATGTTATTAAAGTTATGAATACTTTTAAAATGAAAAATAATGCGAATTAGAACGTACAACACGCAGGAAAGCGACTTGACCGATTATTCCCGCAATGATGAGGTGGCACCGGTGGGTGGCGGGAGGTGTGCCACCGCCACCGACCGCAGCGAATGAGTAGGTACGTGATATCGGCGCTCGTGCCCCACAACAAACTGCTTACTGGACGTGTTACGTAGGCGTCTGTGCCGCGATGTACAACATAAACACATAGGTATTTCGTACATGAAACAAAGTGAACAATCATGTAGATTTAAAAACGTATCCTTATGTTAATTTGTTTAAAAAAACTAGAAGCGCGTGCATGTATGTGTCCACAAGTGCACTTTATATTACTAAATTAATTGTGGATTTATGGAACTTCCATGTCCGAAAATATAAAGTTAAATTACACACTGAATGGAAAAACAAAAGAATATCAAAATGAAAAATTGCCGCCTAAATACTCAATACACAATATATAAATAAGTAGTAATTAATTTTAAATAAACATAATTTCGCTTTAGTAAATATAATACTATCGATCTTGATTAGGTAATTGATCCTTATTAAAAAAAGGATTCACTTGTTATGTAGTCAAAATTACTTTTCATTTATTAAATAACTAAATAACAAACTATCATAGAGCTTTATGACGTAGGTATACAAATGCCTATTTGATATTGTAAATCCGTTCGTTCGAAAAAGTCACTATTGTGTGGGTAGTAATAATAGTTATGAATGAAAGAGATACACAGTAGTTTGTATATTAGCATTATCGCCGTTACGTTGGCGTTCTGCATGTACTCCCCATAGCGCCTCTTGCCCCCACCTCTCCAGATCGATGATGACCATTGTTAATTCGAACAAAATCGCATTTGTATTAAATTAAAAGTTAACTTGAATAATATATAATATGAACACGACTTTTAAAAAAAAGTCACTACGTCCTAATATTTTGAAAAAATATTTTATTTTTCTGTTTGTTTCGCAAACACTTAAAAATATTTGTAATAAATATCGTTATTCATTTGCAATTCTCTCTAAATTCAGATTTTTTCCAATTACTGGCACTATCGTGAATATAATACATATCGACCGACGCTTGAAATGCAAACGTGACTAAGCGACAATAACTGCTTTGTACATAAATGATAGGCAATAACCATATTCGATGTGGAAAAAATATATATTTCTAGGTCTATTAAAATCATTTCAATCCTTCAGCTAGATTCGTTAAAATAGATTTTTTTTAGGTATTTTTCAGGTATATTTTAAATTAACTTCAATATTAAATTAGTCTACTGTAAAGTTCACGCATTGTCGCTTAGTCACGTTTGCCTTTCAAGCGTCGATATATTATTATACTATTTCTAGTTCCAAGATCAACTGAACAAGTGTCCAAATGGTATGTAATACCTCAAAGAAAACTTATAAATTATTATGTATTATGAATATTAGTCGAAAATCAATAGCGGCTGCTCGGTTATTGCAATATTGTAAAAAAAAAGCTATATCTACGAATTGTGCCTTTGTATTTGGGGATAATGTAAGCTGATGCTATTTGATCAGTTAGCGATCGCAGCCCCTCTCTTTAGTGAAAACCATGTTTTTTTAGCCTTCCTACTACCAGTAATTTCGAGGGGTTGGTCATTCTGGCATTTCATCGAATATGTAGGCGAACTCACGGGGTTCAGCCTGGGCCACTTTGCTAACATCTATCCTAGTAAGAGAAGTGCTTCGCTGAATCTACAACACGGAGAAACCGTGGTCTGTAATACCATGTGTGTACATTGATTATGAGATTAAAATGGGTTATGAAATTTATCTGAGCGCGTGTGCACCGCCCATCTCACCTGGTGAAGCTGGAAAGATCTATGGAGTAACAGTAGTCTCTACTTCCCAAAAAAAGTTATGAAATCTATGAATCGCAGATTACTTACTGCGTTAATTATTGGGGCCTGAGCAGTTTAATGAATATTGAAGTCTGAAAGAAATTCGGTATTCAACTATACATTTTAAGAACGAGAAGTTCATTCAAAAATTTACTCTCAAATATAACTAAATTAATTTAGGGAATACTTTATTATGTTTCTTCTGTCGAAAAATGATGATTGCTTTGATTTTGTTGAAAAAAAAAAAACAAAAAAACATGAGTGCGTGTAAGTGGAAGGATTTTTATATTTCGTTGAAGCGTGTATTCTAACCAAAATTGGGTTGCCAAACTCTGCTCCCCTTACCAATGTAAGGGGAAATGGAGTGAGCAACGCGAACCAGGCGACTCATAGTCAACTATTTTTAGTTCCTTAAACAAATTGCGATTACGAATGAGTTTACTCAGTAACTAAATATTCAGTAATTTGAGCAAAGTTTTAAATAGGTACTTTTCAGAACATTGTTGAAGACTTGTTAGTTCGTAAATCGGATGAGAATTATTATTGTAATAAACATTTTTGACTGTATAGTTATTGCATGTAGCCTACCTAATGAGAACTGCATGATGCCGTCAACATAAATTGGCAATTCTGGCACTGTCATCTTTCTTTTTTACGTCCACAAGATTACAGCCCTAGGTCATCGCAGTGTGCAGGTGTTGCTGTGTACGCTAAAATATTTTTCTTAAACACCCATTAAATAGAGAGAACATGTCTTGGTCATTAGGTTCATTAAAATATACTTGGTAAGATGAATATTAGAGAATATAATGTTTTTTTTTTAAATTCGTGTGTAGTGTCTTAAGTTTCTCGATCACTAGAATACAATTATTTTAACAAATCTAATGCTAAAAATGCTTTTAATACATTAGAAAGTTCAAGTACAGTAGACAGTTCAAATCATGGATATCCTTATGCATTTAATGTCATAATTTAATTCAATATTGTGGAAATATAATATCCTCAATATAACGTCAGGAATAACTTCAAATATCAATATAAATTTGTAATCATTTAAAATTTATCATTTGATATACATAATTTGTTATATTTTAATATTTATTATACATATTTTTCTGAACCAGGTTTCGCAAATATTATTACAAGTCTAGGTACATACTTTTTAAAATTAAATTAATAATTATCCTATAAAGGTATAGACAGATATTCTCAAATCATAAGTGGCATCGACACTCTCAGACCGCTCAGCAGGGCGGCAAGTGTCGGGCTCGGGAGGCACGCGGCACAGTGGGTCAAACGAAGCAGTACAAGCGGACCTTGCAATGTCGCGGCGTGACGCTCAGCTGACATACCGCCTGCCTCCGCGCCACACCGCCCCGACGTTCATTGCCTTCATGGCGCTGCCGGCGGCAGGACGTCTCGTATGGTTCAACGATGTATTTTAATATGCTTTTTGTTTGACAAGAAAACAACTATTACTTTTACGTGTCTATCATGTGAATTATTTATTCTTTTGTTACCATGTGAGTGCGACGTGCCTTTGATTACTTAATGAAATCTAAAGTGTGGTGTCGACCGGTGCGAGAGGTCGGACTGTGTAAAAATAACTGCGGAACAGAGCGGCTAAGCAGTGGAATGAGGTTTGACGGCACATTGTAGTCGAGGCGGGGCGAAACCGTGCGCAGTGTTATAATTTCCCTTCGTGTCGAATGTGCAAATTGACTGAACGCTGCGCTATGTCTCCTCTCTTTCACTCAGTGTCAGTTTATACCCCAACAACACAAACCGCAATCTATAGTGACATCAATCGTGTTTGTTCTCTTGGAAAATATTAACCGTTTCATCAATGAGAATGAAGAATAGACCGTTCAAATTTAAAGACGAAGATTTTAAGATATTAAATTTTCAATAAAGGACAATTTTCGGACTATTAAAATTCTTCATGTATTAAAAACCAGGTACACGGTTTTGTTACCGAAAGCGGAATATGAATTTGCCGAGCTATTTTAAGATCAGTATCTTAGGCTTATCTATATTTTAACATCTTATTAGAATATAGTTTTGTAGTAATATTTTATCGGCAATTTTTTATGCGTTGTGAAGTCTATTTTACTAGTTAGTGACGGCAGAGGAAAGGAGGTGCGGGGTACACAAGCCAGTCTGTGTCGCTGACCCCGCGGCCCCGACTCTTGTACTTGCATTCTCAACGAGTAACATTTAACTGATCGCATATTTATTTGGGATAAACCAAGACTATTTTTATTCTTGTATATATACTTAAAGCTGTTCGTATGTCAACTCCATAATTTTGAATAATGCTTCTTTTTTTTTTTTTTTATTATGCTCAATTTGAGTAATTTTACAACGAAATCGATTTAACCCAGTTGCAAATCGATTTGAAACTTTGCAACAGTACTTACTAGTCGTTGCTGAGCCTGGTAACTGAACTCTTCAACAGCTACTTATAACCTTATTTAGATTAACCTTATTTAGTGTCTTAACGAGTACTATTCATAAGTGTTATTGGTATTCATTTAGTTTCTTTTAAACTTAATATTTCATCTAAATACAAATAACACTTGACTGTGTGAGTTGATTGATCGATGAAAAATTCTGTTTTTTACAAATTTACACATTTGCAGCTATGTTAAATTTAAATCCAATGATTGCACATACAAAACAACTTGGTTTTATTGTTATATCATTGGCTTCCAGCACTGAAGCGAGATAAAATATATAGCTATTTTTAAGTGTAATCGTGAGTTTTAAAAGTTTTTACACGATGCTCAGGGCAACGGACATGCAAGCTCGGTGACAAAAAGTAAACAATTCTGTATCGTAAATGTTCCGTAATGAAGGTTCCTGATTTATTCTTTGGCCGTATAATTTGAATCATTTCAAGTATTAAATCAATCGTAAAGTTATTATAATTTTGCTATATTTTTTTTAAATAATTTTCGTTCAGTTCATCTTAAGCTTTGTTTAACTTCGAATATTCCTAAACCCTATCAGTTCTTCTATATAATAGAATATTATATGTTGAAAACGAATAGTTCCTATAAACAACTATATTAATATAACACACATCGATTGAAAAACGGCTGGCGCCTACGCTTTTTTCGGTACCTCGCTCTCTCTCGCTCTTAAGTCTATTAATAAATTGATGTTGAATGCCATGCAACTCTACTGTGATGGAGTTGCTTTGAAGAATTAACGGACAAGTACTCTAGTAGTTACAGTAACAAATACAATACTCGCAAAAACGACGTTAAAACCGAAATATTTTTAATATCTAACTCACCATTTTGAATTCTGGAGCACGATGAGTTTCTACTATTATCTCCCTTGCTGTGACCTGAAAACAGGCAACCAATGCAATTGTTTTCGACCTACTTTTTACGAGTTTATTTATTGATTTTGAATAAAATTTATCGAAACATTTTTAACATTACAATGAAAAAGGTAGGTATATGTGTAAATACAAAATCTTACTGGTAAAATATCGGAATGATTTTCATAAGATCATTTTAGTAAGTATTCATAATATCAAAAAAGTCCCTATGTGTGACCATTCTCCTATTTATTGTTCTACATATTGGTTCTAACACACCAATTATATTAAAATCTATTCTAATCATCTATCTAATCGTTTTATCTAGTTAAAATCTTAATCTTATTAATGAACGAAAATTATTCAACAAGATATGAGAAATTTGTAGTACGAGTAAATTTCCATAAGGAAAATATTTTGTTGTGTAGTTACCTATATTACCAGTAAACTTTACTAGTAAATAACCATTCAATTAAGATTTAAAACGTCTAATGGCAAAAAATAATGATTCAACTTTAAGTGTTTTTAAACGACTAGGTACTTACTCAATTGAAATCTTTCCGGTGAACAACAAAAAGAGAACGTGATCAATAATACTGATCATTTGAATAACAAATATAACAAAGCAAAGAACAAAACCCAAAAAAGATGGCCAGACATGGCGAAGTGACGCGTGAACAGGGCGAGATAGGGACGAAGATCGCGAGCGACGCGCCGACGAACCGACATAATGCTATTACATATGTGATATATCTACAGCGATTTACTTGCTTAGCCAAGTATACTATACATATATGTACAGACTACAGATATATATGGCCGTAATGTAATGTAGTCGTGTCGCCGCGCCGACGAAAGCGGTGAGGTAGAGGAGGCGGGGCAGGTGGGCTACTGGAATTATCAAAGATCACGTGATCGATGCGTTGCATGCCACAATCAACGTCGAACTATCAGCATGTACATATTTGTATTCAACGATGTTTTAAAGCATTGAGAACTTTTAATACAAAATACTTTTATTCAAATCATAAGATGAGACAAAACAAAGGCTGCTTAATACGTTTAATTCTGTTGACGACAGTTTTAAAATGTATTCTTTCATTAGAGAACGTGAATTTAATATTTGACATCGACAATTTAAATACAGTAGAATTTTAATTATAATTTTTTCATCTCAATTTGCTTATCATAAAAAGAATAAAACATTTTAGATGACCTTGATGGTTTTGATTATTTACTCCAAACAGAGAACGCAAACGTTGCCTCAGAAATGAGCCAAATGTTGATTACATAATACATATAACTATTTAGTATATAATACTCGTAAGAATTTAAATTGGTCCTAGTACCGCCTACAGTCAGTATTCGATCTATTAATTACTAATAAACCTACCAAGCTCAGTTTCGCCTATAGCTAAATGTTCATACATTGAAATACATACACCCGTTTCATAAAACTACACCAGCGCCACCTAGCGTAACTAAATTGTACTTTGCGTACACTCGCGCAAGTGCAAGCATCAAGTTGACTTTGATCGTAATCGGATAAACAGTATGACAGCACATAAAATACGAACAAATAAACAAATATTGATTATCATGTAATAGGTGGTATGCTCTAATTACAAGTAATACCAACAACATGACTTTTTTTTTCACGGTATCTTTCGATTGTTTTAAGAGTTACCTTTTATAATTAACATAAAAAGGTACCCATTTCACTTTTGTACGTTTTAAATAACAATTATTTTTATCGTGACAATTCAAATTACTTAATTAATTTGTATTTTGTTTGACAGTAAAATGATCATTAATTCCGTCATAAAATGTTAGTTGTTTGAATGTTGTGAGTGAAGTTTATTGCACTTAATATTCGTGGCTGAGGACACATTGTAATTTATAAATATTACAGATTGTCGAAATTGAACCCGACATTTGATCTATTTATTGGGTGATTAACCTTACAAGGTTAATCTTATCCTCCTCTAATTCTTCTCTAAGAAGCTTCACAATCCATAACAAAAGCTGCGAATCGACGTCACAATTGACACTGGTGCACACTTCATTACATAAAATATTTTTTTTCTTCTCGTAGCTTTCTTTGTAAGAGTGTTTATTTTTATAATATAAAATTGGAATTTTAGTAACTTAATGCACACTTTTGATAACGAACTTTATATTGCAAGCATTAACGTTACCTTGTGACGTCAAGATCACAGTCTAGGTAGGAGTGTGTTCGAAAAGAAAACTTATTTTAAAACATATAAGCCTCTTTAGAAAGATATTTAAGAATCGATCCTCTTGTTACGGTGGCTATGCTACACACCCTATCTTCACACTACTTTCCTCTGAATTAAACACATGATACAGAAAAAACACCATATATGAGGCCATCAGCGCAAAAGTGGCCTAACCCAAATTTTTTTTATATTCAAGCTTATATGATGTATATTGGTATTTATTTAAAATATAATAATTTTGATGCAAAACCGGCCAATCCAGTTTCACCCAAGATAATAGCTTTGTGAGCATTATTTTGCGTGTTTTGGTTTTTTGCTTTCTCAATTCAAATTCATGAAAATTCCACTACTTCCGGTCACTTTTACTCTGACGGCCTCATATGACCTTTTTATAAATATTGTAAACATGTAAACGATTTTTTTGGCTGCTCACGACTTATTATCTTAAAACTTACTTTGGCTCCTAAGAATCGTGCTTCGAGAAGCTCCTGCTTGCGAGGATCCAGCGCCGCCTGGAAGTGCTCCATCTTGACGCCAGCACCTAACAATAAAAAATAATTTAGTATCCAGTTGTAATTTAAGATCTACCCATACATATTATATTATTTTGAAAAGATTAGCTCCTTTAAGTTTTTGCATTCATAACCAATTGACCAAAGCTGGTGCCTATTTTTCGCCCTGTTCGCCTGGGCATAGCATCGCCTTTACGGTAGGCAGTGGCTTGGCCCTGCCCTGGCATTGCTGAAGTCCATGGGCGACGGACGGTAACCACTCGCCATCAGGTGGGCCGTATGCTCGTTTGCCTACAAGGGCAATAAAAAAATCATATACAGTCACAATAAAAATGATTATTATACACTTGTCTTATTATTATGATTATTAGGCACTTTACATTTTTAACTCGGGATTTACAAAAATCTACTCATTATAACATAATAATATTATTCTACTCATAATAAATATCATCAGATAGCGAATGGAGGTAAAAATTAAATAATTTCGGTTTTATAGGTTATTATTTCAAAAATCGATAGTTGCAGTCGTTTTATTTAAATAAATAGTTAAAAGCGCAGTCGCTTTATTCATAAGTTATCCAGTTAAAATAATTTATTCTGAGAAAAATTGATGGTAATTTTTAACAAGAGTTTGCCTCCGTAATTTTCGGGATTTCACTGGACTAACTCTAAGACTCTAACCTCTCCAGAATAACCTCTTGTTCTTGTTTTTGAACATTTTTTTTATTGGTTCACAGTCCACTGGTGTTAAGTGGTTACCGGAGCTTATAGATATCTACAACATAAATACCGTCACCCACCTTGAGATATGAGTACTAAGGTGTCAATATAGTTCAACAACGGCTTCCCGCAAACCGAAACGAATTACTGCTTCACGGCAGAAATAGGCAGGATGGTAGTACCTTCCCATGCAGACTCACAAGAAGTCCTACCACCACCAGTAATTAAGCAAATTATAATTTTGCTGGTTTGATTTTAATTACACGATGTTATTCCTTCACCGTGGAAGCCAATCGTGAACATTTGTTGGGTACGTATTTCATTAGAAAAATTGGTACCTGACTGCGGGATCGAACACCGTTGCATCGCTCGTTACGAATGCACCGAACGTCTTATCCTTTAGACCACGACGACTTAAAGCACTTCGGTCTAGCTATATTGTCCCTTTTGCCTACTACTTATGTTGGCTCTGGCTATTATAATACATTGGCAAGCATTTTGACCAGGGTTCACGATTTGTAAACAATTTTGGGGACAGTTCAAGGCCACAGAACAGAAACGACTATAACAGTAGGAAAGAAAGGTCTACAAAGGCTTATAGTTCTATTATTTGACCCTCTGTTGGGGTTCTGTAGGTTTCACAATGTATTACAATGCATTAACACTTCTCGATTTTTAATACAATAATATCGTATGGTTATTGCTTTTGTTCGATTGAAAAGGTCGGAATACTGTTTTCTTTTTTGTTTCGTGTGTGCCTAGTGTATGACGCCTTTGAAAACGGACTTTAAGTGACATTTAAATGAAAATGTCACGTATGAGAACATTTCTTCTTCCAAGATAGGTACTTAATCAACAATAAATATATAGTACATGCAATTTTGGATGTAATATTTAGAGTTTGCTTGAGATGACAAATAACAAACATGAGCCGTTTAATTAACAGACACTATATTTTTTTAACCGGAGCGGTAGGTAGGTATTCAGGGCATATTTCGTAACTCTATAAAGACTTCAGAAATCACGATGAGTGATTTGTCGCTCATGATTATTGAGGCTAGATGTTCTAATATTCTGATAGTTTATTACGTCGGCTATGAATGCGGGGATACGACCTACGCCTCCCCAAGCTAATAATACTACTAATCCTATCTTCTAAATTTATACTACTAAATCCTATCTTTATTTATTATCTTCTTTCTGATTCCTATTAAATAAAGCGTTGGTGAGTGTTGTGGTCTCACTGGTTATTATCACCATCCAGTATATATATGCTGTGAAGCAACCAGCTTGGGAGTGGTGGACTGGATAGTTGTCATTCCACGTAACTAAAGCTTCCACATTATAATTCGAGGTGGAAGAACATTGTTGCAGCCTATTCGGTTGCTCGTGTTAGAGAGTGAGGAAATTGCATGAACGAGCACGGAAAGAGAGTTTGCGCTGGATTTAATTACCAAGCTTAATTAAAAGTTACAAAGCTCTGCGTATACTATAGGTACCAACATATACACATGATGATCTTCACTACATAGTATAAAACAAAGTCGCTTTCTCTGTGCCTATATTCCTATGTATGCTTAATCTTTAAAGCTACGAAACTGATTTTGATGCGGTTTTTTTTTAATAGATAGAGTGATTGAAGAGGAAGGTTTATATGTATAATAACATCCATTAAATAGTGGAGAAATCAATAATAAATTACAGTTTCCGATGCGAAGCGAGGCGGGTCGCTAGTTATTAATTAATAAAATGCAATTTGACTATAATGGTCTAAAAATTCACAATCAGAGAGGAGACAGTACTGATGGAACAGCGTACTATCGTTATATGTAATTGATTAACAAGTAAAAAATTAGGTAAATTTTCCAATTATATTTTTCACGCATATATAAAACGATAAATTTGGTCTCCCTTTGAGCATGTAATAAAATTGTTGTACAAACGTTCAAACTGTATATAATCGTGTTCTCATTACAGTCTAATTAGGATATAGAAAAATTGATCCGGATGAACGAGTATATAGGTAAAAAGAGGCGTGGGTGGCGGAGAGCGGGGTTTTGGCGCAGTATCTAGAGCAGACAGTAGAGTTGCGAGAAGTTAGGTACATTTATTTATACAGATACGTATGTATGTCAATGTACATATCGATCGCCTCCCCGGGCCACTCGCCACTATGATCTCACCTCCATCCTAGCGACTCCCTTTCCCCTTTACGCCTCATTCCTTGCCGCAACACCCTTGAGGTTTAACCAATGTCGTTGCTAAGTGAAACACGTGACTCAATATGCTAATGATGGATGAATGAAATACAATAATTTTCAACGTTTTTAAGCATTCACAGGAACAATTCTTGTTCAAAAGATGAACCAATAAACCAATCAACCAATAAATGTATCTATCTAATATAAGAGCTAATTCTTGGAAACGTGTATTGTAAATGGGTAAACACGATAAAGTAAATAAAATATGTAGTAAACTACAATTAGCAATTATTAGTATCTCCTGTGTGAGACCAACCTTTATATTTACCTTGTAAATGTTTACTAGAACTGTAATATACTTGCATTTACAATTATATAATTTTAGTGCACATGTCTAAAATATGGCAACTTTTGAAAAACATAAATTACATATCCCTCTTTGTTTATCATCTGTAAATAATTAAAACTAAAATAATATTTTAATTTTAATATTCGAATTTTCGATTCATAATATGTATTCAGAACTTTAAACCCTATATGACTTTTTACGTATCTATATAGTCTTTTAGATTTAATATAATTCTGCAATAGCTGAACTCATTTGAATGTTGTTTTCATGGATGTATTGAAATATTTGATGTTGATTTTGAACGTATCAAATACGTTGGCAACTAAAGAGATAAGAGGTACTTGTTTTAATTTTAAGCAAAATAAATTGCATTTTTTTGTAAACAATAAATTTTAATTCGTTTAACTTGTGTTTGGATATTCAAATATCATTTATTTTTTATTCACTTCGTATTTTGTTCTTTCAAACTTGGGGCTTATTCTTAGGATTACAATTTTACGATTTATCACAGTACTCTCTGCATTACAGACGCTTATTATTTTAGTATACACTTTCTAACAGCGTCTATTCTGAGCTTTGAATAACATAGATATATTTTAAACCCAGTTAAACTCCCACTATGTATGTATAGCTGTGTGAGTTCACAGTAAATGAAACTGTGTGTATTCGTTTGGCTGGCATGGACATGGTTATGTTTCACCACAAATAATACGTGTCGAACGATGGCAGACGGCAACAGACGGCTTTCGACCGTCATAGCAAGCGGACACATACCCTTGCACCGAGAATTGCGGCGGCCGCGTTCGCTTGGTCGATCGCTCATCGCGAACGCCTCTTTGAAATGCATCTTCCAAAACAATTTTGTACTCCATCCACATTCACTACGTGTGTCATCAGCAC